>NC_057719.1:23777899-23796541 GCF_004010195.1 Chiloscyllium plagiosum
GGAACAGGAGAATCGACGTTTCGGGCATTAGCACTCGGGCATTAGTGTTCCTCATTCCTGAAGAAGGGCTAATGCCCGAAACATCGATTCTCCTGTTCCCTAGATGCTGCCTGACCTGCTGCGCTTTTCCAGCAACACATTTCCATCTCTGATCTCCAGCATCTGCAGACCTCACTTTCTCCACATTCACAATATGCACAATCAGGTGGATTGTCAATATATAAATCCTTTTGATACCAGTGGCAGGTGTTAAGAGCAGGAGACTCTCCTAGTCAGCTATTCTTCATGCAGAGTGTGTCACTCAAGGTATATAGGTTCTGTTGACTGGCCAGCAACCTGTTCTAAGTCAATCTAGCTATGGAAACAATCATACACAAGTGTTTTGTCAGCCTCATATGTTGTCAGATGTGAGATCCCTCTAAATCTATTCCATGGACAATTTTGTGGACAACTACCATGCTAAAAACACAGAAACAGGAGTGCAGTATTCAGCCTAGCAAGCCTACTCTGCTATTCAGTTAAATCATGACCGATCCTTTACCTCAACATCACTTTCCCACACTATCTCCATATCCCCAGTAACATTAGACTCCTGAAATCTATTGATTTCTGTCTTGAACATATTCAATAATCGGGGTAACAATTCCCAAAGGTTCACCACCCCCTGAGTGAAGAAATTCCTCCTCTTCGCAATCTTAAATAGCCTACTCCTTGTCCTGAGAATAGGTCCTTGGTTTTAGAATTGTAGTCAGGCAAAACATCTTATCTAAATACATCCTTTTACACCCTGTAAAACTTTTGTACATTTCAATGAGGTTACCTCTATCTATTTGAAAATACATCCAGTCTTGTTACTATCACTTCATAGGAAATTCTGCCATTCTGGAGAATAATCAGCTGAATCTCAGACAAAGAGACCAAAACTGTACAGAATACTCTAAGTGAAGTGTCACCAATGTTCTATAAAAATTGAGCAAGAGATTTTTGCTCTTATACACAAATCCCCTTATGATGAAAGTCAATATAGCAGTTGACTTCCTGTTTCCTTGTTGCACCTGCAAGCTGAAGTTTCATGATTAATAAAGAAGGACCCTTTGTGCCCACACTTCACAACTCTTACTATTTAAAATAGTTTGCCTTTCTGTCTTTTCCACCAAATTGAATAATTTCACAGTTGTTCATATATATGTGCTCCGTCACTTAGTCTATTCAAGTCCTCACGAAGCCTAAGACCATAAGACCATAAGACATAGGAGTGGAAGTAAGGCCATTCGGCCCATCGAGTCCACTCCGCCATTCAATCATGGCTGATGCGCATTTCAGCTCCACTTACCAGCGTTCTCCCCGTAGCCCTTAATTCCTCTAGACAACAAGAATCTATCAATCTCGGCCTTGAAGACATTTAGCGTCCCGGCTTCCACTGCACTCCGTGGCAATGAATTCCACAGGCCCACTCTCTGGCTGAAGAAATGTCTCCGCATTTCTGTTCTGAAATGACCCTCTCTAATTCTAAGGCTGTGTCCACGGGTCCTAGTCTCCTCGTTTAACTGAAACAATTTCCTAGCATCTACCTTTTCCAAGCCATGTATTATTTTGTACGTCTCTATTAAGTCTCCCCTTAATCTTCTAAACTCCAACGAATACAATCCCAGTATCCTCAGCCGTTCTTCATATGTTAGACCTGTCATTCCAGGGATCATCCGTGTGAATCTCCGCTGGACACGTTCCTGTGCCAGTATGTCCTTCCTGAGGTGTGGGGACCAAAACTGGACATAGTACTCCAAATGGGGCCTAACCAGCGCTTTATAAAGTCTTAGTAGTACATCTCTGCTTTTATATTCCAGCCCTCTTGAGATAAGAGACAACATTGCATTCGCTTTCTTAATCATGGACTCAACCTGCATGTTTACCTTTAGAGACTCCTCGACGTGCACTCCCAGATCCCTTTGTGCTTTGGCTTTATTAATTTTCTCACCATTTGGAAAGTAGTCTATGCTTTTATTCTTTTTGTCAAAGTGCAAGACCTCGCACTTGCTCACGTTAAATTCCATCAGCCATTTCCTGGACCACTCTCCCAACCTGTCTAGATCCTTCTGTAGCCTCCCCACTTCCTCAGTACTACCTGCCTGTCCACCTAACTTCGTATCATCGGCAAACTTCGCTAGAATGCCCCCGGTTCCCTCATCCAAATCATTAATATATAATGCGAACAGCTGTGGCCCCAGCACCGAACCCTGCGGGACACCGCTCGTCACCGGCTGCCATTCTGAAAAAGAACCTGTTATCCCAACTCTCTGCCTTCTGTTAGACAGCTAATCCTCAATCCATCCCAGCAGCTCATCTCGAACACCATGGGCCCTCACCTTGCTCAGCAGCCTCCCGTGTGGCACCTTATCAAAGGCCTTTTGAAAGTCTAGATAGACCACATCCACTGGGTTTCCCTTGTCTAACCTACTTGTTACCTCTTCAAAAAATTCCAACAGGTTTGTCAGGCATGACTTCCCTTTAGTAAATCCATGTTGACTTGTTCTAATCAGACTCTGCTCTTCCAAGAATTTAGAAACCTCATCCTTAATGATGGATTCTAGAATTTTACCAACAACCGAGAATGCCTCATGGCATTCTCCTCACAACTTAGGTTCTGCCTTCCTGTGTAGCTGCTTCTTTCTTCCCCAGCTCTCCTCCCCCTTGTCATCTGCCCATTTCAGACAGTGTCGTGCCTTTTTCATATGAGTTTCCCTCAATAAATTGTTCTTGAAGCAAGAGGAAGTGTAATGCCAGGTTGATGAGCCTGCAGCAACATTATGTAATATTCATCTGCCAGTATCCCCATATCAGATTAATTGTCTGCAGTGTTCCTCTTGACAAGAAACAATTTCTTAAGATTGTATTCTGTGTTGCTGGAGGCAGGAGTGCTGTTACAAGATGAAGCTGCCTTCTCCACAGCATAATGATACAAGCATAGCATTAAAAGGAAGCATTAAAAAAAAGTCACTGGTTTCCCTTGGCTGGATTTAAATTGTAGTCCTAAAGGTAAAAGGATGCTTTATATCACACCAGACCACTGAATATCCTTTAACATCAGTTTTTCACTTCTTTGTCAGATCATATCAAAAACATATTACATTTGCTTGTTCATGCAAACATAGTAACAAATGTACTTGGAGCTGTTATTGGCCATTTGAAACCTGGAGCCTATTTCTCATTTGATTGGGTAATGTATTATGAACGTTAATATTTAATTTTGTGGGGTCTTGCATTTTGAAGGATTGTAAACAAGTGCATTTGTTTTAAGTTCTGTGAAGATATTTTGATTGTATGAAGGGCGGTGTGTGTTAACCAGCTTTGCATCTTAGGCCATAAGTGGGGAAAGGTCATTCAGCCTATCAAGTCTTATCCACCGTTCAATGAGAACAGGGTTGATCTGATAACCCTAAGCCCCAGTTTCCTGCCTTTGAGTCCCTTTCTGTCCAAGTCAGCCTTAAATATATTGAATAACCCAGCATCAACAGTAGTCTCTGGTAAAGAACCCATAGATTCACAGCCCTCCCAGAGAAGAAATTCTTCCTTATCTCTGTCTTGAATGAGTGAAGTCAAAAGTCACATGATACCGGGGTATAGTCCAATAGGTTTATTTGAAGCCACAACCTTTCAGTGCCCCGTTTCTTCCTCAGGCAGCTAGTGAGAGACAATACATCAGACACAGAATGTATCCGAAGTATTCTCTCTCACTAACTACCTGAAGAAGGAGCGAGGGCTCCAAAAGCTTGCAGCTTCGAATAAACCTGTTGGACTATAACCCAATATTGTGTGATTTTTGTCTTTGTCCACCCCAGCACTAGCACCTCCACATCTTAAATGAATGACCCTTTTTTCTCAGGTTATGGCCTCTCGTCCTAGACTCTTCCACAAGAGGGAACAACCCTCCCACATCATGTTCACTGAGAATCTTGTAGGTTTCAATAAGCTTGTCTCTTATTCTTTTAAATTCCAACAAGTTCAGGCATAGCATATTCAACCTCTCCTCATAAAACAATCCCTCCATACCTGGTATCATCCTAGTGAACCTTCTCTGGACTGCCTCCAATGCCAAAATATCTCTCCTAAGGGATCCAAAACTATTCACAGCATTATCTTCATTGAATAGATTTTGTTTTATAATAAATCAATAACGTGGTGCTTATTTATTAAAGAAACCTGTTTAATTGGTCTCTACTTTAAATTTAATATCGAGAAAGCATATGATTGACCATATCAGTAACTGGGTAAAACAAGTACTTTTTTGTTGTAATGTATGGATTATTGCTGTTAAAAAGGGAGAAAGGGGCCATGCAATCCTCCTATGTAGATCATAACACATGGCTCATCTCACCCTTAAAAATATTCAAAGTCTTTGAATTTACTGGTCCGGGAAGAAAATTGCATACCTGAAAGAAAAAGTCTCCATCTTAAACCAATTATTTTTAAATTTTGTGTCCTTGTTCTCCCCACAAGAAGAATATACTTTCACCTTCCCCTCTGTCAAGTCTCCTCTGGGTCTTATATATTTCAATAAGATGTCTTGTTCTTCTAAACACAAATGGATACAGGCACTCTTTCCTCATAAGACAACCTTTCATCCCAGAAATTAGCCGAGTGAATCTACTTTGCACTGCATGTAATACAAATATACTCTTTCCTAAAGAGGGAGACTAAAATTTTATACTGTGTTCCAGATGTGGTCAGCAATCCCCTTCAAACTGTAACAAAAGTTTCCAAGGGCTTATGCCCAAAACATAGATTCTCCTGCTCCTCGGTTGCTATCTGACCTGCTGTGCTTTTCCAGCACCACACTCTTAACAAAATTTTCCTACTTTTATATTCCATTTCCCTCGTAATATTTTCTTTCACCTGATGTACCTGCATACTTTTTTTTTTGTCATTCTCATGTACCAGGATAGCTAGATACACTTATACTACAAAATACTGCAATCTCTCCCCATTTAAATAACCTGCCGCTTTGTTATTCTTCCTGCTAGAACGGAAAATGTCACATTTTCACACATTATATCCCATTGTAGGCATCTTTTGTCCTATTCATAAATACTATCTTCATGTCATCAACAAATGTAGCTGCCACAAATAATCAGTCCTTTTATCAATGTCATTGATGTAAACTGTAAATAACTGAGGCTGTGGCACTGCAGTGGCTATATAGAGTCATAGAGATGTACAGCATGGAAACAGACTCTCCGGTCCAACTCATCCATGCCAACCAGATATCCTAACGCAATCTAGTCCCACCTGCCAGCACCTGGCCTATATTTCTCCAAATCCTTCCTATTCGTATACCCATCCAAATGCCTTTTAAATGTTGCAATTGTACCAGCCTCACCACGTCGTCTGGCAGCTCATTCCATATAGGTACCACCCTCTGTGTGAAAGGGTTGCCCTTTAGGTCTCTTTTATATCTTTCCCCTCTAACTCTAATCCTATGCCCTCTAGTTCTGGACTCCCCCACCCCAGGTAAGTGTTTCGGTTAGTTTATCCTATCCATGTCCCTCATGATTTTATAAAACTCTATAAAGTCACCCTTCAGCCTCCGGCTCTCCAGGGAAAACAGCCCCAGCCTATTCAACCTCTCCTTATAGCTCAAATTCTCAAATCCTGGCAACATCCTTGTAAATCTTTTCTGAACCCTTTCAAGTTTCACTTCCTATCTTCCTCATAGGAAGGAGACCAGAATTGCATGCAATATTCCAACAGTGGCCTAACCAATGTCCTGTACAGCTGCAACATGACCTCCTAACTCCTGGATTCAGTACCCTGACCAATAAAGGAAAGCATACCAAACACCTTCTTCACTATCCTATCTACCTGCGACCCCACGTTCAAGGAGCTATGAACCTGCACTCCAAGGTCTCTTTGTTCAGCAACACTCCCTAGGACCTTACCATTAAGTGTATAAGTCCTGCTAAGATTTGCTTTCCCAAAATGCAGCACCTTGCATTTATCTGAATTAAACTCCATTTGCCACTTCTCAGCCCATTGGCCCATTTGATCAAGATCCCATTGTAATCGGAGGTAACCTTCTTCACTGTCCACTGCACCTCCAATTCTGGTGTCATCTGCAAACTTACTAACTATACCTTTTATGTTCACATCCAAATCATCTATATAAATGATGTAAAGTAATGGACCCAGCAACGCTCCTTGTGGCACTGGAGGTCACAGGCTTCCAGTCTGAAAAACAACCCTCCACCACCATCCTCCGTCTTCTACCTTTGAGCCAGTTCTGTATCCAAATGGCTAGTTCTCCCTTAATTCCATGAGATTTAACCTTGCTAACCAGTCTCCCATGGGGAACCTTGTCAAACGCCTTTCTGAAGTCCATATAGATCACATCTACCACTCTGCCCTCATCAATCCTCTTTGTTACTGCTTCAAAAAATCCAATCAAATTTGTGAGACATGACTTCCCACTCACAAAGCCATGTTGACTATCCCTAATCAGTCTTTGAGTTTCCAAATGCATGTACATCCTGGGTCTCAGGATTCCCTCCAACAACTTGCCCACCACCAACATCAGGTTCATTGGTCTATAGTTCCCTGGATTTTCCTTACCACCTTAACTCATTTATGCTTACTCAGTTTTTTTTCTGTTAGCTAACCAATCCTCTTTCCATGTTAATATATTACTCACTGTGCCATACACTTTTATTTTGTGTCATAACCTGTCATGTGGCAGCTTGCCAAATTCAAGCAAATCATTTCAGACTCACAATTAATGTTTAAAATATATTGCATGTTCTATTATAAGAAATCATACTAGTTAATTCAATCAGTCAGATCTAACAATTACAAAAAATACCAAAATAAGTGACCAATTAAATTGGTCAGTGACAAGAATTTGAAAAAGAAACTTTAGCCAGGTAATTAGGTGATCTCAATACTTCTTCCTGGAATAATATTGAGGGAACACATAACACCTATCAGATACAAGAGTGAAGGTTTCATTTGAAAGACAGCACTTTGACAGTATTGCATTCCTTTAGTATTTCAGCAGAGCATTTGCCGAGATTATGTGCTCAAGTTCTGGGGTGGGATTTGAACACACAACAGTCTAATGCAGGCAATAGTAATGCAGGCAATAAGTTGAAAATTTATCCTGACATGTTAAAATTACACACAATGAGCATTCTTTAGTATCGCATATGTCCTATAATTTCAATAAACTAGAAACTTTTTTCCAATCAGCAATGATTCCTTTGAAATAATCCACTAATGAACTTACTATTCATTTTGAACTTTTGGCTTGAACATGAATAATACATTTTTCACTGTAAATTTCTTAGAGGTGAAAACACTGCAACCAACAAGGGAATTAAGGAAAGTAAGCCATCATTGAATAGGAGAGAATCAATCAAAATATGTCATTCCAGATAACAGCATAGAAATTGCTATTGAATGTGTTCTGAATAGGAGTCAACATTTGTCTTGATTCTATTAAAGCTATTAAAGCAGCTAACTCTTCATATTAAATACTGCATAATATGTCTCATTATGTGACAGTTTTCTAGTTTTTTTTGTGGGTGTGGGCAACACTGTCAAGGCCAGCATTTGTTGCTTATCTTTAACTGCTCTGGGGAACCATCTTTTGAACTATAGTCTATCTGTTGCGATGCTGCTAGGAATAGAATCAAATCCTGGTATATATGCTGATGGTCATTAGGCCCAAGGAGTCCACACCAACCCTCCGAAGAGTAATCCACGTAGACCCATTGCCCTAACCTATTACTCTACATTTACCCCTGACTAATGCACCTAACCCACACATCCCTGAACAATATGAGCAATTTAGCATGGCCAATTCACCTGACCTGAACACCTTTGAGGGAGGAAACCGGAGCACCCAGAGGGGACCCATACAGACACGGGGAGAATGTGCAAACTCCACATAGGCAGTTGCCCTGAGCCTGGAATCGAATCCAGCTCCTTGGCGCTGTGAGGCAGCAGTGCTAACCACTGAGCCACTGTGCCACCCTAGGGAATGCAAGGTTTCAGTCCAGTGACAATGCGAGAAAAACAATATGATTTCAAGTCCAAATGGTGTGTGGCCTCATGGGACTGTGTAGGTAATGGTGTTCCCATGTGCCTCAATCTTTTGACCTCATCGGTGACTGAGGTCATGGGTTTGGATTTGCGTGAGTTGCTACAGTGCAGTTGTGTCTGCTATCTGCTGCTACTTTGCATAGATAGTGGAGGGAGTGAATATTTTAGTTGGTGGATGGAATGCTGATCAAATGAGTTCTTTAGTCTTCTACGGTGTTGAACTTCCTGAGTGATTTTGAAGTTGCACTCATCCATGAAGGCAAGTAGAAAGTATTCCATCTGACTACTGGCTTTGACAGTGAACAGATTTTGGGTAGCTAGGAGATGAGTTTCATGCCATGGAATTCACAGCTTTTAACTTGGTCTTGTAGTTACACTTTTTGTATGACTGATCTAGTTCAGTTGTTTTACACTTCTTTCTCATACATACATTAACAGTTACTATAAAGCATCTTTCTATTCCAAGTAATCTGACCAAGTAGCCTGTCAATTCTATGCAATCTCAATGCGTCCCTGGAATCCTAGTTTACCACTGTTTTGCAATTTGTTTAATTACTTCTGAAGTTCCCAAGGAGTCCAATTCTGACGTTTTCAGTAGCCATTTTGAAAATAACTGAAAATAAAATTTCAGTGTGTTTGGCAATCACTTTGACATATGTACTGCAAAGATATATATTTGCCTTCTCTTAAGTAACCCTGTGCAGTCATTATCAAACCTGAACTAATCCAATTTAGCTTAATAATAGAAATCACCAGGATGCTCCGAAAAATTGACCAAGTCAGATTCAGATGGCATCATCAGCAGTTTAAAGAAGCCATGTGCAGTTTCCACTTTCTGTTAGAGACATGCAATGGGCTCAAATTATTCCAAAGTTGCATTTCACAAACTGCATTGCAGAACATTAGTAACAGAGTTAATGTGAAGATTTCAATCTTTAAAAAAATTTAATCTGGATCTGAATTCTCTAAGAGTTGATTCTTAAGCAATAGTTTAAGACAATCGAAATGACGGCCTGAAAGATAGCAATGAATTCAATCAATTTCCATTTCCATTTCTCACAACAATAATGATTTTCCTACAACCAATTGTAAGATCTTTGTTAAAATGAGTCTATGAAATAATCTGTAAATGAGCTGGAAATACTCCCTTTGCAGTTTTACAATTAAATATCTACATGGAAACTTTTATGATCAACAAGGGAGACCACAGTGACAGGTATCTTGATCATTAGGAATAATGAAACAGCAGAACCTTGAGCTGTCAGATATCCCACTGAAGATGTCATTCATCAGTTGTTGCAAATGAGTAATTTATTAGGCTGGATCTCTCATTGCAAGCAGAGTAGTTTATTTAGTGCTTTTACAGTGACAGTATTCATATCTGATGAGGTTTTCATTGCAATGTAATTTGTGAATGTAGTGCACCATCAGCATATATACCAGGATTTTAAATGTGAAGATGGGAATTTGAACATTGGTTTTAACTACACTTCTTGTCCATGTAAATTATCTTTAAGGTGCAACATGATGTATTTACTAAGTAATTGTCATCTGTATTGTTTTTCTTTGTCCGATAGCTTGAACATTTGAGCATTTGTTGCACAAAATTGTATGCATGTCCATTTAACTGTACAATATACCAAGTACACTCCAATGATTTAGATGTTAAGGTTACAAATATAGAATATAAACTTATTTCTGATTAACTTGCTCAAAACATATTCATTAAGTACCTCCAATTTACTTGTTACCACAATCAACCAGAATAGATTCAGTAGCACTACATTTACATGGCAGCCATAAAACTTCCTGGAGTTTTCAAACTTGCCACCTATCCCAGAGGGATTCAGTTTGTTTTCCTACTGGTACTGGCAACATTGTTGCCCTTGGGAAAATTCCTACAATATTTTCTGCAGAGATAACATATACCCTTTCTCTGTTTCTGCAGCTCTAGCCAATCATGTCACTTACTTAGCAGAAGATTGAGCAGTTAGATACACTCAGATTACAAGTCAATGATGATAATAAATGTTTACCAGTCTTGGGTTTCCAAACAGCAAAATAAATATATCTCCCTAGAACAGTCATCATATTCAATTAATGTTCGTATTATGTTATTTTTATTACCTTAAATTCTGTGATCAGTTCAGACAACATAAAATGAAATTGCTTTATTCTTTTCTTGATAAAGAATTGCTAATTTAACTGAAGGGTGAAATTATGATTCTGAATATCTTTTCAACTTTGTTATATTCCTAATTTTGTTTGCAAGAGTATCCATAAATGATTTTGCAATAAGATTTTGCTTCTGTGTTCTGCCTGGGCAAGATGATTAGGGAACAAATCCATGACAATTCACTTTGGTGTCACATTCTACCTACACATTTATATGCAGTCATTCCTGTTCACTTAAGCAAGTTAGAAGTGACTTGAAGAATTGCTTTGTAAATGGTTGATTGATGTCCACAATTGCTGTTTCTAGAATTTGAAAGTTGCCAGCAATATATAAAGTGAGAATGAGAATGACCATTACGGGATTCAGCAGTCCATACTTTGTGACGCTGTCACATTCCAAATCCTCCTTTAACTCCTCCCGTAGGGCATCTGTTTGCACAATCTAAACTCCCCCTATACATGTCACACCAATCAATAAAACTTAGTTAGAGCCTGCAGATCCTAAGGGTTTTCTCTTCACAGCTTCACCTCAATGGCTTCAGCTGCAACTGTCATTTTCAGCCCTTTTGTCCCCTTGGCAGAATTGAGTTGCCTTTCTTACACGATTTCACTCTTTATACCATTTCCCAATGGTGTAAACAAAGACACTGAACAATGACCCTTTCTACCTCTGAACTGGTTAACAGTATAGCAACTTTGGTGCACAATGAACTGAAAGTTGTTACTTTTGTGTCAGCACTCAATGCAATGTGTCAAAGCAGCTTGTGTTCCAGCCAAGGGCACAGAACATGCAGCATGTCGGAGCAACAAAGTAAGCTGCACTGATTCACAAAATACAACTCAGGATGATATGTTAATTAAAGTAAAACTTGTAATTGTAAATTAAGTACTAAAGGATATATTATGAAGTGCCACCATAAATCCTACTTGGTTGACATATAAACATTTCTGTAGGAAGTTTAATATAACTATTATTTTATATATTATCACAACATCTGGCTACTTTTGCATATGAGACGCAAGCTATAAAACTGCATATATGTAGAAATTTACAGCATGAAACAAGGTCATTCAGCTCATCATGTCCATCCTATGCCATATTATATTCTGCATTGGGTGTATGGTAACACCCTTAAACAGAAACCTGTTTACCGAAAAAAGACTGTTTAAGATGTTAAGCCCATTCCCTGTTAGAATATGTCATTGTAAAAGAATATATCATATGTCATGAAACATACAATAAGGCATGATTTATACAAAGTACTTGAAATCTCTTGAAGCTTTGAAAGGCAAAACTATTGGCCCAAATTTGCAATCTGTGTCAGAATCACTATTTCCTATTTCAGACCTGTCTCCAACACAGGAACTTTCATAGTAGAGACTGTACTGTCCTGGCATAGAACAGTGGAGAGGGTCTTCATGGAAAGTCTTCATGGAGGGTCTTTTTATTGGGGCGGGCATCAAACAGGAAATTTAAGTCACAAGCAATAAAGCTACAGCTGTAATTATGGTCTTAATCTGCTTCTAGATATTTTAATCTGCATAGAGATAAAGAAGATTAAATCAGTTACAACGCCAAATACAATAAATTCCTGGATTGTGTATGAGATGATTTTCTGGCTCAATACATTGAGGAACCAACTAGAGGACAGACCACTCTTGACTGGGTGCTGTGTATCAGAAAGGATTAATTGGCAATCTAATTGTGTGAGGCCCCTTAGAGTAAAGTGACGGTAATATGACAGAATTATTCTTGAAGGTGGAGAGTGACATAATTGATTTTGAGACTTGGGTCCTGAATCTAAGTAGAGGAAACTACGCAGGATAGTGAAACAGAAGCTAGCTATGACAAATTGTGGAGCATTATGTAAAGGGATGACAGTGAATAGGCAATAGCAAATGTGGGAAAACTGCCTTGGCCATGGCTAACAAGGGTAATTATGGATAGTATTAGATCCAAGGAAGCGATGTATAAATTGATCAAAAGGAGCAGCAGACCTGAGAATTGGGCAAAGGGTTGATTAAGATGGGGAAAATAGAAGACAGGACTGATAATATAAACTGATTGTTAAAGGTTTCCATAGGTATCTGAAGAGAAAAAGATTATTGTGAACAAATGTAGATCCCTTTCAATCAGAAAAAGGGTAAGTTAGGTTAGGGAACAAACTGATAGTGAAACAATTAAAAACATTGTTTGATTCTGCCTTCATAAATGAGGTCACAAATAACGTTACAAAATATTGGTGACACGTGGTCTAGTGAGGGAGAGGAACTGAAGAAAATCAGTATTTGAAGGGAAATGGTGTTGACGGCACGGTGGCACAGTGGTTAGCACTGCTGCCTCACAGCGCCAGAGACCCGGGTTCAATTCCCGACTCAGGCAACTGACTGTGTGGAGTTTGCACATTCTCCCCGTGTCTGCGTGGGTTTCCTCCGGGTGCTCCGGTTTCCTCCCACAGTCCAAAGATGTGCAGGTCAGGTGAATTGGCCATGCTAAATTGCCCGTAGTGTGGGGTAAATGTAGGGAAATGGGTGGATTGCGCTTCGGCGGGTCGGTGTGGACTTGTTGGGCCGAAGGGCCTGTTTCCACACTGTAAGTAATCTAATCTAATCTAATCTAAAACTGCTGGGATTATAGAATTCCTACAGTATAGAAGCAGGCCATTCGGCCCAGTGAGTCCACACTCACCTGTTGAAGAGCATCCCATCCAGACTCAGTCATGACCTTTTTCCTGTAATCCTGCATTTCCCATGGCAAACCATCTAACCTTCATATATAGTCATAGAGATGTACAGCACGGAAACAGACCATTCGGTCCAATTCATCCATGCTAACCAGATATCCCAACCTAATCTGGTCCCACTTGCCAGCACACGGCCCATATCCATCTAAACCCTTCCTATTCATATACCCATCCAGAAGCCTTTTACATGTTGCAATTGTACCAGCCTCCACCACGTCCATACACATACCACCCTCTGCGTGAAAGGGTTGCCCCTTAGGTCTCTTTTATGTCTTTCTTCGCTCACCTAAACCTATGCCCTCTAGGTCTGGATTCCCCCACCCCAGGGTTGATAGGCTTTGACAATTTATCCTATCCCTCATAGAATCATAGAGATGTACAGCATGGAAACAGACCCTTTGGTCCAACCCGTTCATGCCAACCAGATATCCCAACACAATCTAGTCCCACCTGCCAGCACACAGCCCATATCCCTCCAAACCCTTCCTATCACCCCTCAGCCTCCGACACTCCAGGGAAAACAGCCCCAGCCTGTTCAACCTCTCCCTATAGCTCAAATTCTCAACATCCTTGTAAATCTTTTCTGAACCCTTTCAAGTTTCACTTCCTATCTTTCTCATAGGAAGGAGACCAGAATTGCACGCAATATTCCAGCAGTGGTCTAACCAATGTCCTATACAGCCGCAACATGACCTCTCAACTCCTGTACTCAGTACCCTGACCAATAAAGGAAAGCATACCAAATGCCTTCTCCATTATCCTATCTACCCGCAACTCCACTTTCAAGGAACTATGAAATTGCACTCCAAGGTCTCTGTTCAGCAACATTCCCTAGGATCACCATTAAGTGTATAAGTCCTGCACTGATTTGCTTTCCCAAAATGCAGCACCTTGCATTTATCTAAATTAAACTCCATCTGCCACTTCTCAGCCCATTGGCCCATCTGGTCAAGATCCCGTTGTAATCTGAGGTAACCTTCTTCGCTGTCCACTACACCTCCAATTTTGGTGTCATCTGCAAACTTACCAACCATACCTCATATGATTTCATCCAAATCATTAATATAAATGACAAAAAGTAGTGGACCTAGCACCGATCCTTGTGGCACTCCACTGATCACATACCTCCAGTCTGAAAAACAACCTTCCACCACCACCCTCTGTCTTCTACCTTTGAGCCAGTTCTGCATCCAAATGGCAAGTTATCCTTGTATTTCATGAGATCTAACCTTGCTAACTAGTCTCCTACATGGAACACCTTGCTGAAGTCCATTTAGATCATGTCTACCCCTCTGCCCTCATCAATCCTCTTTGTTACTTCTTTAAAACCTCAATCAAGTTCGGGTTTGAGAGTCAAAGGGGGTCAACTAGCTTGTATAGACTTTAATAAATTTTAACTGTTTGCAGAAGTCGCGAATTGCATCTCGTGTGTGAAACCTTGGGAAAAGAACCTAACATGTTAGCACATCTTTGATCTGTGGGAGGAAACCGGACCACCCGAAGGAAACTCACGCAGACAAGGGGGGATGTGCAAGCTCCACACAGACAGTCACCCAAGAGTGGAATCAAACCCACCTCCCTGGCATTATGAGGCAGCACTGAGCTAACATGCTGCCCATATTATGGCATAGGGAGACGTGGGCGTCCAGATACAGCAGACGCTGAAAGTAAGCAGGCAAGTGCAGCAAGCACTGAAGTAGGCAAATAGTACATTAGTCTACATCAGAGAGGATTTGAATACAGGAACAAGGATGTCTTGCTGCAATTGCACAGGGCCATGGTGAAACCACATCTGGAGGATTGTGAGCAGTTTTGGTCTCCTTACCTGAGAAGGTTTCTGGCTATGAAGGGAGTGTAACAACAATTTACCAGACTAATTCCAGGTCTGCCCTATGAAGAGACATTGGAATGGCCAGGAGTATATTCATTGGAACTGAGCAAACGTTTGGGTTGGGTGGAGGGGTCAGTCTCTTAGCAAACTATAAAATTCTAATAAGACTAAACAGGGGAAACACAGGAAAATATTCCCAATGACCAGGGAGGCCACAACCAGGGTCACAGTCGAAGGATATGGGATAATTAGGAGACAATTTAGCACTGAGATGTGAAGAAATTCTTCACTCAGACAGTGGTGAGCCTGTGGAATTCTCTGCCACAGAAGCAATGAAAGCCAACATTGAATTTGTTCAAGAAAGAATTCAATACAGTTCTTCAAGTTAAAGGGATCAAAGGTATGGGGAGAAAGTGAGAACAAGGTACTGAGTTGGATGATCAGCCATGGTCATATTCAACGGTGGGGCAGGCTTGAAGGGCCAAGTGGCATCTAAGTGAGATGGGGGAGAGGGTGGGGTGAAGGTGGGTGGGCAGGCAGGATGGCAAGTGGGTGAGTGGGTAGGGTGGAAGCTGGGTAAGGGTTAGGTTGTGAGTAGGTGAGGTGATAACTTGGCAAATAGATCTGGATGATCACTTTCTCTCACACATTTAGTGATTGCCTCTTATATTACAACACGTATTTGACATCACCACTGTTTTGTGGGGAGTGTACATTCCTTCAGATCTTTCCATACAACTGTCCAAGCTGATGTAGTTGTATTACGTATGTATATGTTATTGCACTCACTATGAACTGCAATTGAGTTCAGCCAGAAGCAGAAAAGGTGAGTGTAAGGGTGACCTTTAATGAAGCTAGTTGTATATAATTTATGGCACTGTAACAATCCAAATCAGCTCTCTGTTTTTTTTTTCAAAATTCTCAAGATGTGTCAGACTGATCAATAAAACATATTCAGATCCCGCAAGATCCTGAAAGATGGTTCTTTCAGAGCATGACTATGCAAGCCACTTCACATCACTATTCACATCATTATTCACTTCATTCATCTTCACTGCTTGCTCGTACTATTCCATGTCATACATTGTTGCAACTGGCTTCATGCCAAGCAGTACCCTGCAATAGATAGTTACTGTACAGACCAGGCAGACTAACAGCTGCATGTGTGCAGTTTTGAATGGCAGTTTTGCAACTCAAAAGTTTGCAGCAGTTTTAAGATCTCTCAGTGATTTTGCAATCAGAGACCTGAAAATTCAGATTCAGGATGAAGTAAACAATCTGACATTAACAAACTTGCCGTGTACAGTTCATCACCTTTTTTTTTGAGAAAAGATATACATGCATCAGAAGCAATGCAGAGAAGAAATCACAGAACTTATTCCTGAGGAGGGGGGAGTGGTTTGTGCTCATGAGTAAAGCTTGACAAGGCTAGACTTTGTCCATTTGAGTTCAGAAGAATGAGAGGTGATCTTACTGAAACATATGAGGGCACTTGAGAGCATGGATGCTCTCTTCTTGTGGAAGAGACTGGCACTAGAGAAAACCAGTTGAAAAATAAGGGGTCTGCCATTTTAAATGAAGATGAGGGGATTTTGTTTCTCTCAGTGGGTATGATACTTTGGCATTTTCTCCCCTACAGAGTGGGGGTGGTAGCATTATTAAATATTTTTAAATAAGAAGTAAATACTTACAACCAGATCCTTTGTACCTCAGAGTTCTGCAATCTTTCTCCATTCACTGCTTTTCTACTTTTTATACTAAAGTGAACAAGTTCACAGTTTTCCACATTATTTTCACTTACCCATACTCAATTAATGCTTTGCAGACTCCTTATGTCCTCTTCACAACTTTCTTGACTGGGAAGATAGACAAATGTTTTCAGATATGTAAAGATGTAACGTTGAGGTCACAATTAGACTAGCCATGATTGTAATGCATGGCAGAGCAGGTTTGAGGGATCATGTGCTCTACTCCCACCCCTAATTCATATCTTCGTATGTAGATTATATCTGACAGCCAACTTAAGCACAGCAACCTATACACAAATAGCATGTGATAATGATAAGACATTATATTCTCTTTATTCATGTTGGTTGAAGGGTAAATATTGGCAAGGAGAATATAGGAGAACTTACTTTAAAGAGTGCCGTGGGATGTTTTACACCCACCTGAAGGAAAATCTTCAGCTTATTGTCCCACTCAGCAGACTAAATCTAAAAACAATGTACAGCATCCGTATTTTTTTTAAAATGAGACAGGCACTGGTATAGCAGTAACATCTTGGGGCTAGTCACTCCAGCTCCACCCCAATACACTGTGGGTGTGGGTTCAAATCCCACTATAGCAGATATTAAAATTTGACTTCAGTTTAAAAGTTAGTCTAATGGAGATCATGTTATCATTGTTGCTCTTGTTAAAAACAAACTGGCTCACTATCCTCTTTAGGGAAGGAAATCTGTGTCTTTACCTGGTCTGGACTACATATAACTCCAAACCCACAGCAATGTGGTTGCTACTTAACTGACCTCTGCCCTGGTACTAACAAGCCACTCAGTACAAGGTGCAATTTGGGAAGGGTATTAAATGTGGCCTAGCAAGTAACACCAACATCTCATGACTCCCAAAACCGACTGGGTTCAGTACTGGTGCATTGGCTGAGATTTTGTGTTCACATACTGGTAGCAGCACTACAGCTCACAATGTTTTGAATTAGAGATAAAATTGTCTCCACAGATCTATGCCTGCAAGGAAGTGTGTTAAGATCAAATGCTAGGCTCCTATACAAGTGGCATGGTTAAGATGAAAAATCTGGTGGAATTGGAGTTGTGTTTGCAAAACATACTCTTGAAAGGCTTGTGCTGTTTCATCACATGATATGAAACCAGACAATACACATCCCAATTTCTGGGTTGTTGTGTCACAACTGACATAATTAGCAGAACATGTCTATTCCACAAGTCAATGAGGTGGAAAGCAGGAAAAATGGGTGCAAGGATAGCCTGAAAATGTTTCTAACAATCTGCAATTAAGGTTTTCAAGATTGTTCCCATAGCTCCTTCTGTGTTTACCAACCCATATTTAATCATCAGAATATGAATAAACACTGTGTACATGGGATCAATCAAAAAATGCCAGTTGCAAAATCATGTATTTCATTATTAAATCACAAAGATCCTGCCAGTTTTCCCTTTAGTTGCATTCAATTTACAGCTGATTGCAAAGTAAGACTGATCCCTTTTGAAATCATATGAAGAGTAGTCAGTAAACTTATAATTTCGTAGGTAAGATAGAGTCATAGTCATAGAGATGTACAGCACGGAAACAGACCCTTTGGTCCAACCTGTCCATGCCAACTAAATATCCCAACCCAATATAATCCCACCTGCCAGCACCTGGCCCATATCCCTCCAAACCCTTCCTATTCATATACCCATCCAAATGCCTCTTAAATGTTGGAATTCTACCAGCCTCCACCACTTCCTCTGGCAGCTTATTCCATACCTCTGTGTGACAAAGTTGCCCCTTAGGTCTCTTTTATATCTTTCCCCTCTCACCCTAAACCTATGCCCTCTAGTTCTGGGCTCCCCAACCCCAGCGAAAAGACTTTGTCTATTTATCCTATCCATGCCCCTCATAATTTTGTAAACCTCTATAAGGTCACCCCTCAGCCTCCGACGCTCCAGAGAAAACAGCCCCAACCTGTTCAGCATCTCCCTGTAGCTCAGATCCTCCAAACCTGGCAACATCCTTGTAAATCTTTTCTGAACCCTTTCAAGTTTCACAACATCTTTCCGATAGGAA
>NC_057719.1:23796621-23832118 GCF_004010195.1 Chiloscyllium plagiosum
GGGCCCAGCACCGATCCTTTTGGCACTCCACTGGTCACAGGCCTCCAGTCTGAAAAACAACCCTCCACCACCACCCTCTGTCTTCTATCTTTGAGCCAGTTCTGTATCCAAATGGCTAGTTCTCCCTGTATTCCATGAGATCTAACCTTGCTAATCAGTCTCCCATGGGGAATCTTGTCAAATGCCTTACTGAAGTCCATATAGAGCACACCTACTGCTCTGCCCTCATCAATCCTCTTTGTTACTTCTTCAAACAACTCAATCAAGTTTGTGAGACATGATTTTCCACGCACAAAGCCATGTTGACTATCCCTAATCAGTACTTGCCTTTCCAAATACATGTACATCCTGTCCCTCAAGATTCCCTCCAATAACTTGCACACCACTGAGGTCAGGCTCACTGGTCTATAGTTCCCTGGCATGGCCTTACTACCCTTCTTAAACAGTGGCACCACGTTAGCCAACCTCCAGTCTTCGAGCACGTCATCTGTGACTATCGATGATACAAATATCTCAGCAAGCGGCCCAGCAATCACTTCTCTAGCTTCCCACAGAGTTCTAGGGTACACCTGATCAGGTCCTGGGGATTTATCCACCTTTATGCGTTTCAAGATATCCAGCACTTCCTCCTCTGTAATATGGACATTTTGCAAGATGTCACCATCTATTTCCCTACATTCTATATCTTCCACATCCTTTTCCACTCTACATACTGATGCAAAATAATTAATCTTGAGCTGCGCAGGTCTAAACATTTTAGGTTTGGTCCTGGATCTATAGTGAAGCAATTGATCTCAGCAAAAGTATTAGTATGGTTATTACATAAAGCCTTATTCCTTTTACATTATGGAACAAAATATTAGCCATAGGTTGATTGCTATTGAGGTTCTAAAGCTGGACAATACAACAGAAGAGAATGCCTTTCATAATTATTAGCATGCTAGGTTTCAAATTGAAGAAAGGCCACTTGGGCAAAAGTCAACACCTTCAGGAAAAATGAATAGAGAGAAGAATTTCTGTAAAAGTAACCTTTCACTTCAGTGTAATTGTGGTGTATGGTATTGCAACACTGTAGCAATGACAACAAAATTGCCCTTCAGGAAATATGGAATGATTGCGTGGTGGGGGGAGTGGCGGGGTGAGAGAGATGTGAAGGCAGCTTGTCAAATTAAATGCTGATCATTTCTCACTTCCAGTGATGTTTTTAAAAAGGTTCTAATATCAGGAAAATGGCATGTCTGTGCAGGTACAAGTAAAGCTAATCTAAATTTCAAATGCACAGTTCACAATGAGTTATATTAAAATAATCGTATCTTCACAAAGAGCTGCTTCTTTTTTTTTAACAATGCATATCAATCTTCAGAAAACAAGCAATTTAACTTAATATGAGTTTCTGCCCTCGCCTGAATGGGTCCAAAATTATTACCTTAAAGCTATGACAAGCATTACCTTAAATGCTTACTGTATTTATGTTCATAATGGACACTGTACTGCCTAAATAGTTAACAACAGAAGTTTAACAGCTGATGAATGTTGCTTTTATAGGGAGTAAGGTTTAATACTAACATATCCTTGAATACTTAATAAATTAGTAACTCTTTGCTATTACCTAAAGGATTATGTGTTCATCACAAGGAAATCTTTGCATCCTTCTATGTTCAGGAAAAGATAGATCTACTTTGTTGTAGATGAAGACCATGCAAAGAGGTGTTGGCGGATTGTGAAAAAGATCTGAGAAATCAGCCCTGTAGTGAGTTACCTTCAAATGTGACAAATACTGCAACAATTTTGCGCTCAACAAGACTCCATAGCAACAATAAGGGAAATGACCAATAGAAAGCTGAGGACAATCAAGGTTGCCTGAGAAGATCAGTCTCAGGGTTTAAAGTTGAAGAGAGACTTTAGAGCCCAGGGAGATGGAGGATGGACTGCGGGATTGGTTTCTCTTGGGCAGGTGATGTGGAAGGAAGTTGGTAAATACAGCATTTTCAAGTCACTATGCCTGTTAATGCTTTATTTAAACACTAGTGGATGGCTGAGTTTGGCACCTGCTCAGCTCCTATTTTGTGGGGTGAGTTCAGTGGTGGGCAGGAAGGTAGGTGGGTTGACACCAACTGATTTTATGCATACATCCCCAACCTACACCAGAAAACATCCCCATCAGGGTCCATAAATCTACCCATGAGTGAAGAATCTGTAAATCTAGAGTCAGAGACTTAAGACAGTACCCATGTGATACCTGGGTTAAAGCCAGGAAATGGTGGACAGATGAAAACCCAGTTTAATGTCTGGGCAATTTTATAACTGAAGCCTCCACCCTCTCCAATTCCTCAAAACGACTTCGCCTGAACTCCTGACCCAAGTATACCTTGTCCGGCACAAACTAGACACGTCCCAAACAACCACCTGACTACCCCCACAAGGCTGGCCACCATCTCACCCACTTTGCACCTCAGCCACCTACTACCTTGACCACCTTCCCTATTAACTTCACCCACCTACCTACCGACATCACCCAACCACTCAGCCTACCGATTCACTCATTTGTCAACTCACCCATTCAATAACACTTCCAATGGAATTTTAAACTTTACAAAATGGCAGTAAATCCTTTAGAAAAGGTCCCCTCTCCCCAGCGCCACAAAGCTGGTTCCTTTCTTTCTAAAAGCTGTTCGTTTTCTCAGAAGGGTCGTAAACGCTGCCGGTGCCAATTAGACTGGTTTAGTACAGAGATTAAAGGGTATTGAGAGGCCTTTTTGTTTATATATAAACAGATGAGACTTCAGACCAAAGTGGTCATCTTTTAGAAGTGACCTGTATAATGAAAGGGGGGTGGTCAGCTCTCTAGCTGAGCAGTTCAGTCCAGAACTAGTTGGGAGTTCAACAGTGAGCTGTGTGGAAACAAACTCTCTCTCTCTCTTTCTGTCCTTCTAACTTCAAACTGTAAGCATCTATTCCTTTTTTTATATTGTGTTTTAAGGGTGTTTGCTTATTGGGACTGTTGTGTATATTCGGATCAGCATAATTAAGCCGAATTTGGATAGACTGAGTTCTGTAGGGGTTCTTTATTCTGCACTTTATGTTTCATTGTGTACTTTTGTGAATAAATTTTAGTCTTTTTTTATAACCTGGTAGTCAACCTTGCTAACATATTCCGGGTAATTTTCTCTGTACATGTATTGAAACAAGTTGCAAAGTTATGGTCTGAGCTGCCTACTTAAGAATGTTTAAATGGTCTGGCCTAGTTCATAACAGATTGGGTTTTTTTTGTGGGATTTTAAACAGCGAGTGGGAGGTGCTAGCATCTTTATTTTGGGTGTTGGTTTGGTTGGGTAAACAAAGCTTGGAATAGTAATGGCTCTTTCAGTCACCAAAAGTTTTCTGGATGTGGATGCGGTGACTTTGGAAGTTTTGCAAAAGGTGAATAAGACCAAGCTGCAGGAATTAGCAGAGAAGCTGGAATTGGAACTGCCTGCTTCTGTGAGGAAAGGAGAGATAATTACAGCAGTAGCTCAGCATTTGAACTTGCTGGAGAAACCATTAGAATCTATAGAGATGGCAAGAATTCAATTGCAAATGAAGCATCTTGAGTTAGATGCGAGAGATAAGGAAAGGTCAGCAGAAATGAAACAGTTTAAAAGCAGAAAGGAGAGAAGAGAGAGAGCAGCAGAAGAGAGGGAAAAAGAGCGAGCAGAGAATGAAAAAGAGAGAGCTCTTGAACTTCAAAAACTGACACTTAAAAAGGAAAGTCAGCTGAAAAGCCTGGAGATAAAGGCTGAAGATAACCTTTGCAAGGAAGTAATGCAAACTCATGTGGGAGAGCAGAGAGTTAAAACAACAAGGTTAGCAGCTGAAGTGGCTGATGATTATGAGCTGGTTCATAAAACTTGGTTTGGCTTCCGGAATTAATTTCAGTTCATGAGGGATAGAAATTGGGACAAAGAGAAATCCTCATGTGGAAAGAGAAAGGTAGATCTCAGTGAAGTTCATAAGAATAATTTACCACAGGATAAAAAAGAAACACATGAGAGGGACAAAGAAGTTAAAAAGCTCCGTGTTTTCATTGTAATACAGTGGGCCACACAAAATCTCAGTATTGGTGGGCTGGCAGAAAGCCAGATGTAGGAAAACCGGACAAGCCTGAAAGTTTTGTTGGGCTAGTAATAAAATGGACAAGGGAAGTTAGACAACTGCCTCAAAGTGCACAAGATGATAAGAGGTTGGTTAAGGAGGAAGTGCCAGATCTGCTTAAAATGTATACATGAAAGGTAACGTTTATTCACGTAGGCCAGGATTATTTTGTGAGGAGTTTACAATATGAAGGGACACAGGATCCTCTCAGTCTGTAATGCTGAAGGATGAGGAGACATGTACTCCTGAGAGACTATTGCCAGAAAAGGTACTGGTAACAGGAATTCATGGTGAGACAAGAAGTGCTCAATTATGTAAAGTGAGGCTAGAGAGTCCAGAGAAGAGTGGAAAATTTGTGGTCGGAGTACTGTACAAACTCTCAGCTCCAGGAATACAATCTGTCCCTGCAAATGATACAGCTGATTCTTCGGTAGGCGTGCTGCCTACTCTAGTTGAAAAACCAGTGGAAACGCAGGCAACTGAAGATATGAAGGACATTTATCCAGGAATTTTCCCTGATTGTGTGGTCACAAGATCACAGAGGCATACGCTGAAGCAGGAGAGATCAAAAGGCACAGATAAGGAAGCTGACATAGCTTCATCTGAGACTACTTTGATCAGTGGCACAGAGCACGAACAAATAAGTAAACATGCAAGTATCTTTAGCTCTGCTAAGCCGATTGAATTACAGCAGAACGATGAGTACCTAAAACAGTTATATCACAAGGAATTTACAAAGATTAGATTCACTACAGTGTAGAAACAGGCCCTTCAGCCCAACAAGTCCACACTGACCCTCCGAAAAGCAACCCACCCAGACCCATTCCCCTACATTCACCCCTGGCTAATACACCTAACACCACGGCAATTATCATGGCCAATTCACCTAACCTGCACATCTTTGGACTGTGGGAGGAAACCAGACCACCTGGAGGAAACCCACACAGACACAGGGAGAATGTGCAAACTCCACACAGACAGTTGCCCGAGGTGGGAATTAAACCCTGGTCCCTGGCGCTCTGAGGCAGCAGTGCTAACCACTGAGCCACCATGCTGCCCCAAACGGAGAGTGAATGCATCCCTGTGTGTTATTACTGAACAAATGATGTCTTAACGAGGAAATGGAGACCGTGGCACAGTCAAGCAGATGAGAAATGGGCAGAGATTCATCAAATTGTTTTGCCAATAGGGTATAGAAAGGAGGTGCTATGAGTGACGCATGAGCTACCACTAGGAGGTCATTTATGGATGAGGAGAACACAGGCTAAAATACAAAGACATTTTTACTGGCCTGGACTACACAAGGATGTAGCTGAATTTTGCTAGACGTGTCATACATGTCAGCTAATCGGAAAACCGCAGGCAGTAATAAAACCTGCACCTTTAATACCTATTCCAGCAATTGAGGAGCCTTTCACAAGACTCTTGATTGATTGCATAGGACCCTACCTCAAACAAAGAGTGTGAATAAGTATTTATTAACAATAATGGGTGTGTTGACTGGATTTCCAGAGGCAATCCCATTACGCAACATCACAGCTAAAAGAATTGTAGAAGAATTACTTAATTTTTTTACGAGATACGGACTACCAATAGAGATCCAGTCAGATCGATGATCAAACTTCATATCCAAACTATTCAAGGAGGTTATGGATAACTTGGGAATAAAGCAATTCAAATCTATTGTGAACCACCCGGAATTGCAGAGAGTGCTAGAGAGATGGCATCAAACACTATAGACTATGTTGAGGGCTTATGGTCGGATTATCCAGATGATTGGGACAAGGGAGTTCCGTTTGTACTTTTTTCAATCAGAAATGCACCGAATAAATCAACCAAATTCAGTCCATGTGAATTAATTTTTGGGCATGAAGTAAGAGGACTCTTAAAATTGATTAAGGAGAAATTAATAAATCAGCATTCAGAGACCACCCACTTGGATTAAGTGTCAAATTTTAGAGAACGATTAAATAAAGCCAGAGAGTTAGCTGAACAGAATTTTAAAGTATCACAGCATACATTGAAACAGGAAGCAGATAAGAAATCACAAATTCACAATTTTGCAATTGGGGATAAGGTATTGGTGTTACTTCCAATAACAGGAGAGCCTTTAAAAGCAAGTTCTAGTGGATCTTATCAAATTGAGAGGAAATTGAGTGAGGTCAACTACTTGATAAGGACTCCAGACAGGAAGAAATCTCACAGAATGTGTTATGTGGATATGCTGAAAAGGTACTTTGATAGGGAAGGAAAGCAAGAGGAGAAGGTGTTAATGATTACAGCACAGAAGAAAGAACCAAGTTCAGAGGATTCTGAATTGGACATTCCTCAAATCAAATTGGACAATGAGGAAGCTATCATAAATTGGGATAAATTATTGAATTACCTTCCACAAGGAAATCGAAATGACTTGAAAGAGTTATATACATAAGGAGATAGATAGAAATAAACTGGGATGTACTAATTGTGCATGATGTAGATATAGGAGATACTGTTCTGATTAAGCAAAATCTTTACAGGCATAACCCTCTAAACTTGGCACAGGTTCAGGAGGAGATAGGTCGCATGCTCCGAGATGGCATAATCAGAGCTCACTGTCATGGTGCCAAAGCCAGATGGCACCCAACCGTTATGTGTGGACTATAGCAATGTAAACGCCGTTACACAGACTGATGCATATCCAATTCCACGGTTGAAGGAATGTGTTGAAAAGGTGGGACAAGCAACTTACGTTTCTAAGTTGGACTTGCTCAGAGGCAACTGAGAAGTACCTCTGTCAGAGAGAGCAAAGGCAATTTCAGCTTTCGTATCGCCAGATGGACTATGTCAGTTCAAAGTCATGCCATTTGGTATGAAAAATACCCCAGCCACTTTTCAGTGACTGACTAATAAGGTCATTGCCAGATTACCCAACTGTGTGGTGGATATTGATGACTTGGTGATTTTTAGTCACTTGTGGAAGGAACATTTACAACATTTATCACACTTGTTTGATTGACTTGAGAAAGCAGGCTTGGTGGTAAACCTAGCTAAAAGTGAATTTGCCAAAACTCAAGTCATCTTCCTGGGCCATGTTATTGGACATGGACAAATGGCTCCATGGGATTTGAAAACGAAAGTAATTGGGCCCACACCATCAACAAACAGTTCCTGGGATTGAGTGGGTTTTACTGGAAGTTTGTGCCAAACTTTAGCAGCGTGGCTGCTCCACTCACCGAATTATTAAAAAAGGGCAAGAAGTTTCAGTGGACAGCGGACTGTTAAAAGGCATTTAACAGCCTAAAACCTGTGTTAACCACTGACCCAGTATTAGTCACACTGGGTTACACAAAACCTTTCAAGGTGGCTATCGACGCCAGTGATGTGGGTGTTGGTGCGGTGCTCCTGCAGGAAGATGACAAGGGGACAGAAAGACTCATCAGGTATTTTTCAGCAAGTTGAACATTCATCAACAGAAATATTCAGTGGTGGAGAAAGAGACTTTAAGCTTGGTGTTGGCATGACAACATTTCAGTGTTTATATTATCAGCAATGCATCTGAGACAATCATATACATTGATCATAACCTATTGACATTTGTGGAAAGGTTTCAGGACAAAAATGCCAGACTGTTAGATGGAGTTTGTTGTTGCAGCCATTCAATTTGACAATTGTGCATGTGACAGGTTGTGAAAACATGATTGCTGATGCGTTATTGAGACCTGAATTTGCATGTAATTGTGCAGGTTAGCGTGTTTATAGTTAGTCTTATATATATGTGTGATAAGACTATTAACCAGGTTTTTGAAGGGTTTTAAAAATGAAGCCATCTGTTTAGTATTGATGGTTCATTTTTCTTTCGGGAGGAGGTGCCACAAAGCTGGTTCTATTCTTTCTAAAAGCTGTTCCTTTTCTCAAGGATACTATGTCCTTGGGTTTTCTTCAGAAGGGTTGTGAACACTCCCAGTGCCAATTAGACAGCTTTGGTACAGAGATTAAAGGGTATTGAGAGGTCTTTTTGTTTATATATAAACAGGTGAGACTTCAGGCCAAAGTGGTCATATTTTAGAAGTGACCTGTATTACAAAAGAGGAGTGGTCAGCTCTCTAGCTGAGCAGTTCTGTCCAGAACTAGTTGGGAGTTTAACAGTGGGCTGCATGAAGACAAACTTTCTCTCTCCTTATGCCCTTATAATTTCAACCAGTAGTTGACGTGTGTTCCATTTTTTTACTGTGTCTTCAGGGTGTTTGCTTATTGGGACTGTTGTGTATGTTCAGAACAGCAAAATTAAGTCTAGTTTGGATAGACTGAGTTCTGTAGGGGTTCTTTATTCTGTCCTTTATGTTTCATTGTGTAATTTTGTGAATAATTTTTTGTCTGTTTTAAAATGTGGTAGTCAACCTCACTCACTTAATCTGGGTAATTTTCTCTGTACACTTACCAAAGCAAATTGCAAAGTAATGGTCTGGGTTGCCTGTTGAAGAATGATTTGAGTGATCTGGCCTAGTCCATAACACCAGCAAACCCCCTCCTGGCCACCAACTCTACTTTCGGTAGTGCATTTATTGGGTTACTGAAAAAGCCTGGCCCAGAAAGGTCCTGGAATTAATACTAAGTAGTGTGGAGATAGGGAAATGTTCAAGTGGAGCATCAATCTGACACTTGGAAGATCTGGGCTCATGTATTTCCTCGTTCAGATGCTGTCCAGCCTGACATGATTTACCTCGATGTTTTGTTTTAATTAGTAGTATGGCTGACAAAATCTCCAGAACTATGTTTTAAAAATACTCAGTATTGTTGCAGTGGTGACAATGGTTAGAATGGCAATGCAAACTCAGGTTTAAAATAGAGTCGCTGAGGTTATTGAATTACAAATACCCTTTTACAAGTGTTAAAGGTCAGTAACTCATGAGTGATGAAAATAGAAATGAAAAATGACAGTCTCCGATTATTAAAAAATGGGAACACCTGCAACTCACAGTCACTGGTGTCCAGATTCTTTTAAATTGCAATGACCATGATCATCATGTAAATACATTTTAAATGTGATTGTTATTCTGTACAGGATGCGTATAATACATCATGTGGAACGTCAATTACCAGCAAGAGAAGGCCATATATAAAATAAGGCAAAGATTTGCCATTTCTTACTGTTTTTCATCATGCTGCCTACACCTGTACATGTATTGAATTTCCTCTTTGATTTTCAACAACAATAAAAAATAATCAAATACAAACACATGGTTGCAGATGCTGGAGACCTGAAATGGAAACAGAAAGTGCTCAAGAAACTGCACATCGAATAGCATCTGTGGAGAGCAAAGTGAGTTAATGCTTCAAGTTCAATGTGACTTCTTCGGAACTAAAAGAGCTGGAAAATTATCATTTTTATTTTGCTGACAAAGGGGAAGGGGCAGCAAGCGGAACAGATGGTGAGGGTGCACAGAGAAAAAGGCAAAGGGAGAACTCATGGCAGAAACAGGTGCTAATGATATGTGTGAATAGTAAGAAATAGGTCAGCTCTACTGAGAGCCAACCCTTGCAAATAATTGGGGCATTACACCCTTCCCCCCCATGAATATATTTGAATATTGACAATGCCCAAGCAAGGGATGGCAGACTCATTTTACACAGTTAGCTTGTCACGTGTGGACTGGACCATATTGTGCTAGTTCCCAGAATATATATCTTGTACGATGCATAAAAGGATGACACATGTTTGCCAGTCTCAGTCTTGGCATATATTTCATGTTATCCATTCCTTTTGGCATGTATCACCTAGATGTTGATAAAGGCTTCAGTATTTCTGTGTCCATGTGCTGTCTGACTGGGGATTGTAGGTTGTGATGTTACAGCTAGCTCTTAGACTTCATTGATATACTTGCGTGCCATGAAACATACTTGACCTTGATACTCGGTGGGACACTTCTTCACGTGCTATTGTGCAGGTGTTGGACTTCGGGTTTCTCTGAGCAATTAGATTTCTTGCACATATCAGTCCAATATCCTCTTGTTGAATATAGTTTGCATATGTTCCAAAATGTTAAATATGTTGTGTGAGACAATGTACAATTCACACAGGATTTGGATATTTTACTGAACCTGTTGATAGCTGCTATTGTTGTTGTGAAGTCCTGAAGATGTGGCAGAGAGCCCATAATTGCTTTAAATGTGCATCTTTCTATCAGTGTGTTAAAGATTTTTTTTTGGTTTGTCTAAAAGTCCACTTCTGAAGGATTTAATAAGTGTAAGGGCAATGACCAGTTTTATCAGTTTTCAGCGAAGTCAGTTTTGATTAAATCATATGCCATCATTTTGTATCAGCACCTGCCTATGAATAATTCACTGAGCTATTGCGGGTATGAGGGTGGTGGCCTGAAGCTGACTTGAAGTTGATCTGCTAAGATTTGAAAACTTTTGTCTAAGTCTTTGTGATCATCATTAGAAACACTGGAGGATCTTAATCTTCTTAATCCTTAATGTCCCAAAGCAATAAGGAAGCTTGACTGCCTGTCTTTCTTCATAAGATATCTGTTATTCTATGAGTTGAAGATTGGTTATTTTCTTTAAATAACTGAAATTCTGACAGCATATCAATGGATTGTCAACGCATGCTCCAATACAAAGTCCTGATGAATCCTAGCAGGGTAAATGTAGAGAGGATATTTTGCCTTCTAGGAGAATATTGAATTAGTGTGAGTGTTTAAAAATCAAGAGTTGCCTATTTAAATTAGAAATCATGTACAATTGCTTCTCTCAGTGTTGTGTATCTATGGAACTGATGGCGAAAGCTGATTGTAGAGTATTTTTAATGCAGAGACTAAATCTTGTTAAGCAAAGAGTTGTAAGATTACGAGCAGTAAGCAAGAATGTAGATGTGAGGTTACAGTCAGAGGAGCCTTGATCTTAGAGAATGACGGAGCTGGCTGAAGGGGCAGAATAGCAAACACCTGCTCCGAATGAGTATGTTCATAAATTTGCTCTCCGTTTTTATTGTGCTCATTATGCTCTTTAAAGATATCAGGATAAAAATCAGTATTGCAGTGCAGTACATTTATTCTGTATTTCATTGTTTGCTGCGGTTTCAGTTCATGTGAGACTGGTATCAGTATTGTGGTAGACGGGACTCACTTGAGCCAAGCTTAGAATAGTGACCTGGTAAATCAAATAGCATGACCTTTTGAAAAGGTTTTAAATTAGGTGGAGGATATATACTCTTATAAAGTAAAAAAATGTAGCATTATGCAGGACAACTACTTTGCCCAGACAGGGACTGGAAAGGACAGAGTTTACAGGCATTAGAAACAAATAGTTAATTGATTCAAAGAGGAGGAAATGGTAAAATGGAGAAAATGTTATTTTACTTAAATTTGCATTGCCTTTGGAACAAATTAAATCATTTAATCATTTAAAGGGGACATTTTCAGAACTGATACTTAGGGTAGTGCCACAGTGTCACAGAAATCTGTCTGGGGACATAATTATTTAGTATATGCATTAATGGCTTGGATGGCAGAAATGAATGTACTACTGGCAAATATACAAATGATACAAATAGGTGGGAAGGCAAATAATGACCATGGCACAATTGCATCACAGAGGTATATAGATAGGTTGAATGAGTGGGCAAAGACTTGGCAGATGGAATATAATGTGAGTATTTTTGCAGGGAGGAAAGAAAAGCTGAATATCACTTAAATGGAGAAAGACTGCGGAAGGCTGCAGTACAGAAGGAATGGAGGTGCTTGTGAATGAATCATACAACAAGAGCATGATCTTATAGTCCTTATTGGGGCACGTTTATAACAAGATCACAGTAGACAATGAAATAGGGGCAACCTCGATTATCCAAACAATATAGGTGGAATATTTTGTTCAGATAATCGAATGTTCAGATAACACCGTCTATCCAAGTATCAGGACCTTGAGATCTTGTTCGGATAATCTGAAATTTGGATAATCAATGTTTGGATAATCAAGGCTGTACTGTAGTATGAGGTATGTGATTTTTCAGAGCTGAAAATGTGTTGCTGGAAAAGCGCAGCAGGTCAGGCAGCATCCAAGGAGCAGGAGAATCGACGTTTCGGGCATGAGCCCTTCTTCAGGATTCCTGAAGAAGGGCTCATGCCCGAAACGTCGATTCTCCTGCTCCTTGGATGCTGCCGGACCTGCTGTGCTTTTCCAGCAACACATTTTCAGCTCTGATCTCCAGCATCTGCAGTCCTCACTTTCTCCTATGTGATTTTTCAATAGGACCATCAGGAAGGGAAGAGTACTGAGATAGCTTTGTTATTCCAAGTAAGTGGAATAAGTAAGAAATCAAATCTTAGATAATTTGATGTGAACAAACTTTGGGTGGAGACAATAAGTAACAAGTGGAAGAAGATACTGATAGGTGTAGTCTATAGGTTCCTTAACAGAAGCTGTTCTGTAGCCTAAACAATACATCTTGAGGTAATGAGTGAATTTTAAAAAGGCAGTATATCAGTCATTGGTGATTTAAATCATCATTTAGATTGGGAAAATTAAATTGGCTGAGATAGTCAGTCCTGGAAATGTGTTGCTGGAAAAGCGCAGCAGGTTAGGCAGCATCCAGGGAACAGGAGAATCGACGTTTCGGGCATAAGCCCTTCTTCAGTAAACTTTCCCCATTCCTGAAGAAGGGCTTATGCCCGAAACGTCGATTCTCCTGTTCCCTGGATGCTGCCTGACCTGCTGCGCTTTTCCAGCAACACATTTCCAGCTCTGATCTCCAGCATCTGCAGACCTCACTTTCTCCTGAGATAGTCAGTCGGCAACAATAAAAATAATCAAATAAAAATACAGGGTTACAGAAACTGGAGACCTGAAATAGAAACAGAAAGTGCTAAAGAAACACTGCACATTGAGTAGCATCTGCAGAGAGCAAAAAGAGTTAATGTTTCAAGTCCAGGACAGCTTCATAGAACAAGTTGTTTTGGTCAGAACCAGGGCTCCTGCTATTTTAGATTAGGTAATGTGTGATGCGACAGTTTAATAAATTATCCCAGAATAAGAGACCCCCGAGGGAACATTGACCATAGCTTTTAGAATTTAGCATTCGGTTTGAGAATGAGAAATGTGGGTTGAAACAGCTATGCTAAATATAAGAAAGGTTACTTAAATAGAATAAAGGGAGGTGATGGCTTAGTGCTATTATCGCTGGTCTGTTAATTTAGAGATCCAGCTAATGCTCTGGCATAGAGTGGCATTTGAATCATTAATTTTTTTAAAAACTGGAATTAAGCGTTTAATGGTGACCGTGAATCCATTGTCAGTAGTCGAGAAACCCTTCACTAATGTCATTTGGGGAGGAAACTGCGGCTAAGTTGGTTGAAGTGAACTGGGAAAAGAGTTGAGCAGAAAAAAATAGTTGAGGAACAATGGGAGATGTTTAACAAATAGATCATGACTCACAACTAGGTTATAGCCCAGTGAGGAAAAAAACATTTCTCAGAAAGAGATAAACCAACAATGGTTAACCAGGGAAGCTAAGGATAGTCTCACGTTGAAAGAAACTAGGCAAAAATGAGGACTGCAGATGCTGGAAACCAGAGTCTAGATTAGAGTGGTGCTGGAAAAGCACAGCAGGTCGGGCAGCGTCTGAGGAGCAGGAGCAGTCCTGATGAAGGGCTTTTGCCCAAAACGTCGATTTTCCTGCTCCACGGATGCTGCCTGAACTGCTGTGCTTTCCCAGCACCACTCTAGTCTGGACTCAGGTTGAAAGAAAGAGTGTGGTAAAGATTAATGGCAATCACAGGTTTGGAAAAGGTTTACAAACCAACAAAAGATGAGCAAATAAACTAATTAAGAGGAAGAAAATAAAAGGGTAAACTAACAAGTGATACAAAAATGGACAGAAAGAACATCTTTAAATATATTAAAAGGAAGAGAGAGGTCAAAGTGAATGTGGATCCCTTAGAAATGAAGCTGAGGAAATTATGGAGAAGCAAGAATTGGGAAATGTTTTGAAAAAAATACTTCACATCAGTAAAGGACATTAATAGCATTTCAAAAATACAAAACTTCAAGGGGCCCAAGGAGGAAAGAAATAAACACAATAACTCTTATTAGAGAAAAAGCCTTAGTGAAACTCCCTTTAAAGGCTGATACATTCCCTAGAACTGATGGGTTGCATCATAATTTTTTAAAAGAATGTAGCTACAGCGATAGTGGGTGAGCTAGTAATAATCTTCCAAGAATCCTTAAATCAGGAAAAGTCCCAGAGGATTGGAAAACTGTTAATATAATAGCCTTATTGAAAATGGAAGGGAGAGAAAATGTAACTCTCAGCTAGTTTGTTAACATCTGTCATTGAGCAAATGCTCGAATCTATTAACTCCATGATTCCATGGAGATAAAATCAAACCTGACAAATTTATTACAGTTCATTGAGAAAGTAACTATCAGGGTAACCAATAGATAGATAAAGAGGAAGCAGTAGATAGGATATATTTGGATTTCCAAAGATACCACACTTAAATCTATTTAATAAGATAAGAGCCCATGGTGTTGGGGTTAGTAAAATAGCTTGGATAAAGGATTGGCTAACTAATCAAAGACAGAGAGTTAGGTAAAAGAGGACATTTTCAGAACTGATACTTAGCGTAGTGCCGCATTGTCACAGAAATCAGTCTGGGGACACAATTATTTAGTATATATATATATATTAATGGTTTGGATGGCAGAAATGAATGTACTATTGGCAAGTATATAAATGATACAAATAGGTGGGAAGGCAAATAATGACCATGGCACAATTACGTCACAGAGGTATATAGATAGGTTGAGTGAGTGGGCAAAGACTTGGCAGATGGAATATAATGTGAGTATTTTGGCAGGAAGGAAAGAAAAGCTGAATATCACTTAAATGGACAAAGACCACGGTAGGCTGCAGTACAGAAGGAATGGAGGTGCTTGCGAATGAATCATACAAAGTGAGCATCCAAGTTCAGCAAGTTGTAGGTAAGACAAATAGATTGCTGGTCTGTATTTCAAAAGTATTATTGAATAGCAATGGCTGAATGACTTACTTCTGCTATTACCTCTTATTGCCTTACATTCTTTTATCATCTCTTTTATTTGTGTTGTGGCATTTGTGGGTGACAAAGAAGTGCCGTGACGTCATCGATACCTTTTTTATATTTCATGCATTTTCTGAGAAGAAAGATGATAGAATATAATGAGACAATATAATGACATCTGGACATCTTGGTATAGCAAGCGGTATTTTCCAGTATTTCTGTAGTTTGTTTTGCGAGCATTTTAATAGATTGGACCAGTCGGCGAACCTTTATAAACTCGTTTTTTAAAAAAGAAGACCAGCTCTGGCCTCTGTCCTTTTAAAAGGGTGGAAGTACTCTCAGATTTTTTTTCTCTCTCTGGTTTCCGCTCTATTGATGTTACCATGCTTCAGTATGGGCTGTGGTTTTTGGTTGTAGCTTGACGACTAACTTCAGCTCTGATCTCAGGCAGTCGATTAGAAGTTGTCAGTTAAAATACCACTGCTCCTAACACATTTCAGCCTTTACTACCGCTAACTAGCTGTCACTATTAACTTCTAGTGCCCATGTACTGTTACAAAGACTTGGTTTCTCGGGTAAAATACCACTGCCAATGTGATATCTGCTGAGTGCTGCCAGACATGTTAGCTCATATAATAAATACCAAAATTTTGGTTTCTTGTTGACACAGATGTCTTAAAGTTTATTAAAACACTAACTACTTACATTGCTATAATATTGCACTTACATATATTCAAGATTTGATTCTTATTGACGTCATTGTACACAACATGCACATAATATACTCAATAAATACATCACACTGACCCTGTTTCAACCATGGTTAAATGTTATATACCTTGATATCATGCCTTCAAAGTGCATTGCCTATCTGGTCAAGAATCTGCAATTACACAACATCTATTCCCTCAAATATACGGCTATCCATTAAAATTAAAACCAGCAGTATGAGCTTTTATATTTTCTGACTTATTGTTGCAAGTAATCAATTCAATCTTTATGTCCATCTGAAGTTTATCCTTGTGCATTTCAACAAAATGTACAAATAATTTCTGGAAATCTTGTTTTACCCAATACAGGCTAAAATATAGCTAACATTATCAATCTCAAAAAGAACATAAAGTTTTATATCACTTATTTCAAAATCTGGTGTCTGATAATATTTGATGTGGAGACTCTGGTGTTGGACTGGGGTATACAAAGTTAAAAATCACACAACACCAGGTTATAGTCCAACAGGTTTATTTGGAAGCACTAGCTTTCAGAGCGCTGCTCCTTCATCAGGTAGTTGTGCCCACAACCACCTGATGAAGGAGCAGTGCTTCAAAAGCCAGCGCTTCCAAATAAACCTGTTGGACTATAACCTGGTGTTTGTTATTATATTTCATTATGAAAGATTGATTATTAATATTTAAAGTCTATATTGTGCCTGGCTTCCTAAAAGGATTAATCATGAGAGAGGGAGAAATACAAAAAGAAGTTGAAATGTAAAAGAAAGAAAAAATTGTTTATCATGACAACCTAATTTCTCACTATGGTTTAAACCCAGAGAAATATGTCTTGTAGGAAATGTTGTAGGCAATTTTCTAAGAGCAAACTACCACAAACAGCAATGCAATATTGACCAGATAATTTATTTATATGGTATAGATTGACCAGAACACTAGGGCTGGCTTCCCTGCTGAACTCTAAAAATAGCGTCATGATATCTGGGCTAAAAACACAATAAAGGGCGGCACGGTGGCACAGTGGCTAGAACTGATGCCTCACAGCGCCAGAGACCCAGGTTCAATTCCTGCCTCACGCAACTGTCTGTGTGGAGTTTGCACATTCTCCCCGTGTCTGTGCGGGTTTCCTCCGGGTGTCCGGTTTCCTCCCACAGTCAAAAAATGTGCAGGTTAGGTGAATTGGCCATGCTAAATTGCCCGTAGTGTTAAGTGAAGGGGTAATTGTGGGGGAATGGGTCTGGATGCATTGCTCTTCGGAGGGTCGGTGTGGACTTGTTGGGCCGAAGGGCCTGTTTCCACACTGTAAGTAATCTAAAAGTGAATAAAGCATGACAAATATTATGTTTGAAAGTATGTATTAAGAATAGTAATTAAAAACTGCGAGCAAAATAATTCATAATATCTATTGAAATCCCATGTTTTATTTTCTGGAATAAAATTAACCAAAGTAGCAATCTAGGTTACAATATGAAAGATGTTAAAATATTTCACCAGACATAATGTTTGCAAACTTTAAAAAAAGTTCCACAACCATAGCTTATAGTTATTATTGTAATACAGGAGACCTAAACATTATTGTAGTTGCATAGCTTCAATCACATTTCCAAAATTAATTTGGTTACGTCATGCTAAGAAAATGAAAATGTTTTTCATTTTAGTCCTTTAAGGATTGTCATAGTTTTAAATATATTAGAAACAATTTCAAAAGTATTTCACTCTAATTTCATTCCTACCCAAAGACTGGTTTTATAGATAAATATCAATTCTTTGGTGAATCCTAAGAGATTGTCTCTGAAGAATATAATTAGAATGAATTTGGAATTGAAAGCTCAACATAACCATTATCATATATTATATTCCCCATGATGAATTAGTAACACTGGAAGCTCATTACTGCTCAATTGTCTGAACAAGTGATAAACATTTATGATAAACAAAAAGCACAATAGCCAAACAGGGAGTTCTTAATGCTTATTAAACTCTTTAAGAATTTACATTTTACTACTTAAGTCTCATGCAAAATCAAAGTTATCACAAAGACAATAATTACTAACAAAGAAAATTGTATTACCAAGAAAGAAAGCAAAGCACTGACATAACACAATAGGAGACCTTTGTGTAAACAGTACAGAAATATTATTTGATATTAGGAAGCAAGGCAAATATAGATTTCAAATTGTAAAAGTCAGTCTTTCATAATGAGTCAAATATTATCAGATATTAAATTTTGAAATAAGTGACAAAGGACATTTTTCTGTCCTTTTTTGTAATTGATAAGTCAGTTACCTCAATGGCTGTAATAGGTAAAATATTCACCGTAATAGAACATGTAAATCATTCTGTGCAAAAAAATGTTACAATTTTACTGTCCATGGATAATTTATATAGTCATGACCAATTTCAGCTTGAACCACCTTGAAATAGCTGTTTGACATATATATTTTAGAAACCCTCATCAATACTGAATGTATATCCACACAAATAAATCACTGAAAGGGATTTTTGTTCCAACAAAATATGTATTTATTTAGGAGTGCTTAATGAAATTCATTCAGCTAAAAGGGATTTATATGTCTATTTTTCAACCACTATTTGTACATTTTACTTCTCGAGCAAATATATTAATTGGGTCAAAATCCTCTCATGGTCTGTATGCTACAGTAAATTAAATTCTATACAAATGCAGTAAATTTGATCTATTAGTTCTTGCACTGACAGATATACACATTGTGTGAAAATTGCATAATACTGTCATCTGCTGACCACTGTAAGCAATACTTTGCAACAATATTATTTCTCAGAAAGCAGTTATCTCTAGTGCACAGTGCCCCCTGGTGTAACCTTTTAGCAATGAACACAAAAAATTTAAACTCTCTTCCCTTGTCAGTTTCATGTCTTTTCAATTCCCACAGGTTCCACAAGCATCTCTGAGCAACTACTGCTGGAGGGGCTTACAGGTCTCTGAGAGTAGGGAACCCACTTTAAGTGGGCACCATCATGTGATTCATTCAGACCTTACACCATTTCAGTGGGGTCACAAAGACAAAGGCACAAAGACATATGGTGAAGCATGTTGTATGACGTAGTTTTTTTCCAAGAATTAATGCTGAAGACTGCATTAAGCTCCACCTAATCTGATGACAGGTTAAGGACTTAGGCAGGGAAAGCCAGAAAATCTTCACATATCGAAGACTACAATCTTGCCATCCTATGTCTCCCAAAAGTTTTCTAAGAATGTCTTTATTTTCATCGTGCAAGAAGCTACATCTTGTTTAAGACAACAGCCTGTTCTCATTTGAGTACATTGTGGTATTACTCTAACACTTCAGACCAGATAGATCTTGCAGACCCAGTCAGAAAAGGAAGATAGTGGGGACTATCTACCCAACTTATGGTGGCAGTGTATAATCACGTGATAAAACTCACATCACTGGTGAGCAAGATCAGGTGCTGGAGGCAGGAATAGCAGTGGAGACTCCTTATTGCAGAAGATAGGCATCTCCAAGCTCTGCTCAGCTAAACACATCAACAAAGGAATAATCTGGAAGAACGGTCAGATTCTGTTTTTCCAGCCATACTGCACACATTTGGAGATGGATTGAAGGAGTCCAACTCTAGCATGAGGGCCATGATATCTTAGACTTTCACAGTGATGTCTAACATCCATGAAAAGGGTGGTCACCTGCATATAGTATCCAGCTGAGTAGTCAAATGACTGCACAGGGACCTACACCTATAGCTTACACTCAGAAGGCAGAACCTTATGCCCTCCACAGTCATTTTCTTTTGGTTTGGGGGGCATTTAATTCGGCAAGAAAGTAATGGGCGAGGATTTCATTATGTTCCCACCTCCACTCCAATTAAATACATGGTGGGATGACCCACAGACTACCTTCCCACTGCAACACCAATAAGTACTTTCAGTGGACCATTAACGATGTGTAAGTGATTCGTTCCACTTAAACTAGTATTGACCCAATGGTGGGCAGGGGGCTTGCCAGTGAATGATATTCCCTTATTCACAGGCACTCAATATCTGGCATTGGGAAGGATGATGAAGTGAAAACCATCCTCCTGCCTATGACTCCAGCCTCCCTCCAGGCAACAAAACCCTCACTCCCCCACTCACCATCATTCTTCTGTGCCTGTGCCTTTACATCCACTTACCGCCTTCCCCTCCCCACCCCCACCCCAGCCCCAGCCCCAGCCCAAATCCACCACTCTACTGATCTGAGGGCTTTGGTGGTTGTAGTACCAGCACTGGCTCCTTGGTGATGCTAAAGAGCTGCTGGCTACTGATAGGGGAGCGTAGGAGCATCAGGAGGCAACCAGGAACCTGGCAGCATGAGGGTTCCTGCTATTTTATTCTATTTACGCTAACACTATTACTAGCACAGTTAGATCTACAAATCTTCTCAAAACTCACTAACAGTTAGTTACTTCTTAATATTACTTATTGGGAGTTTCTACACATACACTCTTAGAGACTTCGAGTTCCTTATCTGAGAATATCACTCTTTCCAAGACTACAACACACTTCATTTTTATGTTGCAATAACTGCACAGAGGCTGGTATCTCGTCACCAATTCACCCTTTCTTTACTTTTATACATTATACTGGCAATGGCCAGCCAGCTCCGAATCAGTCCACTGAATTGACGAGATTCTACATCCACTGTTAATTTTTTTTCTCTCCCCTATTAATATTGGTCATCCAGAGCTTCCAGGTTGGCTCCAATCAAGAATCTCATATCAATTAGATCAACCTGATTCCAATCGCTATGTATGTATATAGTATTTACATACATACATAAATACAGCTCTCCAGTACAACATCTAAGGCCTCTCCCTTTATAAGCTGCTTCCAGTCTGAACTCACAGTAACATCATCAGTTACATCATCATTATGTGCCCATTCAGTATACCTGTAGCCTTTTACTTAACTGCCACAATGTCTGAAACCTCCACTCTGGGCTCTTTGCTGGGGAAAGCCTTCTGATGATCTGCTAAATGCCTGAGTAGCAGAAGACATGGAAAGAGGTGACACAAGTGGATCCTGCTGCTTGTCCAGTTCGTAGCCAAAGATCCCTATTGTCACTGCAAGATTTTGCCATGAGGCTTCCCTTTTAACTAGGATGAAATAAAAAATGTCTTTGACCATTCAGCGTTCTCTTGGGTCTCAGTAGCAGGAAATTGCCGGTAGGCCTTTGGACTTATACTGAAATGGGGTTGATGGAATCAGGGGCTCTACTGAAAGAATGTGCTCCAATTTTGCATTCCCCCTTTTCCAAGGCAGAGTATAGTACACTGCCTTTTGTTCTGATGGTCATAGCAACACTCCTGCATTAATGCAGGTGGTGTGATCTTTGCTGGGGCCCACATGTCTTATGCAGAATCTTAAAATGGGGCGATGCCAATTGGGTTAGATGAAAAGGAATGAGAGGAAGATCTTCTGGGTCATTAGCAGTGACATAAACATTTTGAGCCTCGTGACCTGTAGCTGGTCTGTAACATCTATATAATTCTATCCAATGCATTGCACAGACAGGAGTAGAATTGAGTTTTAGGACCCAAATTGTGAGAGCAACAGGAGGCAAGGGAGAGCAGGCCAACTGCAATTAGAAACACTTGGGTAGTAGCCCAGAGAGCACTCGAGATGAAACCTAATTATCTGTTTTCATTACATAAGTTAAGTTGAATGTGGATTAGGAACAACTTTAGCTTGTTTATTCTTTTAAGAGGACAGAAGCGTTAAACCTGATTTCCGATTTCAGTTAAATTGAGCTTCGATTGTTTAGCTGCAGGCACAAAATTGTCTGTTGTGTTAAAGTAAGCTATTGCATATGTAGACAATTCCTAATGACAATTAAATAGTCCCTGAATGTTAAATATTCTCTGCGCATTACAAGGAATGTGTGGCAGCCAAAACAGATGAAAGGCTTAGGGAGGATGAAAATGGAAACTGCAACAATTATCGTGAAGGGATGTGATCCAAAGTGGCACTGAAGTTTTCTGAGGAGTGGAAATCTCATGCAGCTCCACATTTTGGAGAGGAGATTATGATCAGGTCTCCCTCAGCAATATGGAGCCATGCTTCCATTCAGATAGTTCTGACTTAGTGCAGAGGAAACCACACACCCCTTTCCCTGCAGTTAGCTGCCATATTCTGAAATTTAGCAGTCCTCACAGTGACTGCTGACAAATGGCAACTATGATCTTCAGGTGCTAGATAGGTAAAGGGGAATAGAGTGCCAGACAAGTAGGGCACCAGTTAGGTAGAGTGCCAGAGTACCAAGTAAGTAGGATGCCAGGTGACTAGGGATTATAGTTCCTGGTTGGAGGACCTTTGATAACCACGGTATAAGCTGGTTAGGATGTCAGCTGGGGAATCATAGGTAGCCAGGGGTAGGATGCTAGATGGATAGGGGCAAGTTACCATGTATGTAGAGCTCAGGTGGGTAGGGTTCCATCAGGGGGTTGGGTAGGATGCCAGTGTTGAGATACACGTTGAGAGACTTTGGGCTACTTATCTGAGAATATCACACCCTCCAGCACTACAACACACTTAATTTCTATGTCAAAAAGTGTGGCGCTGGAAAAGCACAGCAGGTCAGGCAACAACCAAGGAAGAGGAGAGTCAAGGTTTTGGGCATAAACATTGACTCTCCTGCTCTTCAGGTGCTGGTTGACCTGCTATGCTTTTCCAGCCCTACACTTTTCAACTCTGACCTCCAGCATCTACTGTCCTCACTTTCTCCTACACTTTATTTCTATGTTAAATAGGCGTTGTTTAGCTGGTAATTATGTTGAGTTTGGTCTGGTGCTAGGTGAGTAGGATGCCAAGTGGGTAGGTCATGAGGATCTGAGGTAACTTAGTGCAGTATTTACAGTAAATCGGGTTTGGGGGAGTTAGAACTGAACTGGGTCCAGCCCAATCAGGGTGCTGTAAGGAGATTAGGAAGGATGCACTTGGGAGATGACCTGATTAATTGGTCCTCAGTAGTTAGAAAATGTACTTAATTGTTCAACGTTTCCTGAATAACTATTTTACTTAATTTCATTGGAACCCTCGGAAGGCTATAATTTAAATGGAGACTTTTGGAAGGCTCCAGGCATAGGGAAATTGCCCAGCAGAAAATTCAATTTCCTCAGCAATTCCTTTGGAGTATGCCATGATGAGGCTTTAGCAGAGATTTGCCTGATATATAACTCCAATCTATGTTGGCATAACAACTATCTGACCAGCAGAAAATGCCTGCTATTAAGATACAATATGTAAAATATTATGTGGACCCATGTAAGTATATCATTAACTTTTAAACAAAGGACACTTTGTTAAGGAAAATGGCACTGAGTATAAAAACAACAAATTTGCACATGTAAACAGCAGGTAGCTTCAATGGAGTCATTTAGTCTTTGACAGTTTTTATAAAGGTCACACCACCCAGCTTTGGATGAAATAGGACTATTTCATTTTCGAACTTGAGGAAAAAGAATTTTACTTCTTTCTTGTGATTCCTGTCAGCAATGTGCGTTAGCTGAAAATGGCGGTGGACTCTTGGAGAGAATTATTTGGAATCTAACCCATTCTCTTCCAATAAAGAAAATTTAACCAGCTACAACTGTTTTAGGAACAATACCCTACTACCATTTGGGAAATCTGTGACTTATCCTTTGTTCATGATTTGCCTGTTATTTGACCAAAGTATTTCAAAATTAACTTTCTGTAGAGTTAATATTTTTTGTTTCTTCACATACCTTTGTGAGTAATAGATTGTTTTCAGAGTATATACATATGTGTAAAATTTGCATAATGCAAACAGTTTGTCAATTGCCTTTGTATGTCTTATTGAGTAAGTTTGTTTTTGTAATGAATCAGTTGTTTGTTGTCAAATAAAGAAATCTGGTGGGCAAATTCTTCACATTAAACTTGACACAGTCTGAGACCAATATTATTGCCATATCACCAACCAAAGTTAAAATTTGTTATGGGCAGTGGCGGAATGGAACGAGAAAAGGAAATAGTGCACACTTCCAATCTCAATGGTCAGGCAATAATGAATAATAGTTTACTGTTAACAAGTAACATGCTGTGAAGTTATCATAGACATGCATTCCATAATAATTAACACTGGGCTACAGAAGGAGATATTTGAAATGTTGGTTAAAGGTTTGGGCAACAGGCACATTTTAAGGAGAGTTTTACATGAGAAGAAATTGCTGCAGAGCCAGAGGAGAGAGAGAGAGAAAGAGAGAGAATTTGAGACCTTAGGGCCATGACAACTAAAGATATGTCACCAATCATGACACAGAGTTGTTTGCAAATGCACAGGGGTCAGTTTGAAGAATGTAGAGTTCTCTGAGTATTGTGAGGTTAGTGATGGTTACAGAGATAGGGCCATTATAGGCTTGAGTGGGAGTTGATGCAGGATAGGATAAGGGCAACAGAATTTTGCCATGAACTGGTGTATGTCAAGGGGTGACACGAAGTTCAGCCAGAAACACATTGGAACAATTGGGAACTGCACAGGCATGGATGACCATTTGAACAGCTCATGAGCTTGAATTAAAGGTAGACACTCACCATGTGATGGTGTATGTCGAGACTGTGGTGCCGGAAAAGCACAGCAGGTCAGGCAGCATCCGAGGAGCAGGAGAGTCAACGTTTTAGGCATAAGCCCTTCATCAGGAATGAGGGGCTTATTCCTGATGAGGGGCTTATGCCCGAAACATCGATTTTCCTGCTCCTCAGATGCTGCCTGACCTGCTGTGCTTTTCCAGCATTGCACTTTTGACTCAATCTCCAGCATCCACTGTCCTCACTTTCTCCATGTGATGATGTATATCTGTATTTATTGTGAGAGGATATGAAGGTGGAAGCCCAATTCAAAGTCAAACAGCTGCCAACAACCTGGTTTAACCTGAGACAGTAGCTGTAGAAGGTACTGTAACATATGTTTACATAGTTTGTAAAAAGACCTAAATAAATTGGCTTTTGTTTATCCAATATGGATTAGAGTGGTGCTGGAAAAGCACAGCAGTTCAGGCAGCATCCGAGGAGTAGGTAAATCGATGTTTCAGACAAAAGCCCTTCGTATTCCTGGTGAAGGACTTTTGCCCGAAACGTTGATTTTCCTGCTCCTCGGATGCTGCCTGAACTGCTGTGCTTTTGCAGCACCACTCTAATCCAGAATCTGGTTTCCAGCATCTGCAGTCATTGTTTTTACCTAGTTTATCCAATATGTACCGGACAGTATCATGGCAAAATTAATGTTCTAATGATCGCTGTTGAATTAAGTTAACATATAAACTAAATAGAGTTAAGTGTCAAGAATCAATAAAGTAATGTACTGGAATTAGATATTAGGTGAAACGGGTAGCCAGTAAAATGAACATTCAGGTAGATGAAGGGTATGCATGTTACAGGAGTCACCATATTTGACACTTCCCCTGAATACAACAACAGATAAGAGACCTCACATTGCTGTGCATGTTACTTATTAGATATTAGTGTAGCTGCATGAGAAGATGGCACACTTTGAAGAAGCCTTGAAATTAAAGAATGAGGGACAATGCTACTATCGGGTAGATATGCCAAGGTTGCACTTCATGTGGTATTGCCTTCAGTCCTAATGTTCATCTATGTTAAGACCCAGTACTAGTCAGCTATGAAATCACATATTTATACAAATATCTAACCTTCAGGATATCATGCTCAAGATGTAATATATAATTGCCAAATTTACTTTTGCAGTATGCTGTTTCACCTTTGTGCATCTCACAGTATTTTTTTTCATTGTACAACAAGATAGCATATCAAAGACTCAATTGTAATCCAAAGAAATACCTCTATGTGAACTATAGATGTTGAGCACACATTTTTCAAGTATGCCATTGTAGCTCCAGTCATGTCTGAGGTTATTTAATTGGGCAATGGTGCAGTTTATCTCTGGTTCAGATAAGGATTTGGGGCCTGGAGGACTAGTTCCTCTGAGTGAATGATGAAAAAGAATCTAGAAAAAGAATGGAATTGCATCATTTTATTTCTAACAATGCATGAAACTCAATGAAATAGATGCTGAGCAATTGTAGATCATGCTCATTCAGAAACCAGATAAAAACGCATTTGAAAAATATGGTGCTGAAAGTTGTAAAGTGGATGTGTACCCACTTTATCAATGATAAGATTGAATTCATAAAAGTAAATAAAGAAAAATAGAAGGAAAGTACAAACTTACACGAATACAAAAATGTTTGATATTAGAGAAATGTGTGAAAAGCGTGTACGAAATGCACTTTCAGTGCTATATAGCCCTGGCACCTCAATCACTAAATTTTCTGCTCTCTCCCATTCCACCTTGTCCACTCATGAGACCCAGCACAAAGTTTCGATCACCATTCCAATAGCATATGGTGGAAGTATTAGATGAGACACTAAAGTATGTATCTCCAAGTAAAATATATTTTTGTAGAATATGTTTACAAATAGACAGAAAGAGTTTGCATAAACTAGTGAGCAACAAAAATACAAAATAAAGAAGTTGAAATGTAGAAAACACCTGAAGAACAAAAAGGAAGAAACGGCACTGACCCAACAAACACAACAAATTGATGAACATTTCAAGCAGACAACACAGACATAAAAAAGATGACAGTTATAAAGCACCAAACTTTTTTATTGGAGAAATAGATTGCACAATTTTAATAATAACAAACTTTAATGCTTCTGACATGTGGATACTTTCAATTCAATTTCATTGATTGAGTTATCATCATTTAGATGTTTCTATATCTGGCTTACTTTCAACATAATGTAGATAAACTATGTACATTACAACAGTGTCAAAATTCTCCTCAAGTTCTACAGCAGTCCATGCAACAAAATGTGTAGAATAGTCAAGCTTAGCTGATAAATGCCAAGTAACATTCACACCACACAAGTTCCAGACAATGATCATCTCCTGCAAGAAAGAATCAAACTTTGACCCTTGATATTCAATAATATTATTATCACTGAATCCCCCTCAATCAACATTCTGTGGGCTTCCTGTTGACAAGAAACTGAACTGGACTAAGCATGTAAATACTGTGTCTATAAAAGCAGGTCAGAGCTTGGAGATTTGATGATGTGTAACTGAAGAAAGAAATGGAGGCGAAAGAACTCAGAGAAATAACTATTGATGTTTTGAACAGAAGAGCAAGACTTAGAAAACATAAAGGTGGATAAAGCTCCAGGACCTGCTCAAGAGTATCCCAAGACATTGTGGGAAGTTAGGGAAGAAATTGCAGTACCCCTAGTAAAAAATGTTTTGCATCCTCTACAACCACAGATGAGGTGCCATAGGACAAGAGTGTGGTTAATTTTATGTCTTTATTTATGAAAGGCTGCAAGGACAAGTCTGGGAACTGTAGACATGACATTAGTGGTGGGTAAGTTGTTGCAGATGATTCTGAAAGTTAGGATTTACATGCATGTGGAGAGACAAGGGATGATTAGGGATAGTCAGCATGGATGTGTGCGAGAGAAATCTTGTCTCACAAAATTGATTGAGCTTTTTGAGGAATTATTCAAATTGATTGAGGAGAACAAAGCAATATTCATTGTTTACATGGACTTCAGTAAAGCTTTTGACAAGATTCCGCATGCTAGACTAATTAGTAAAGTTAGATCTATGGGATTCAGGGTGAGCTGACCAATTGGATACAAAATTGGCTTGACAGTAGGTGGCAGAGGGTTGCAGTGGAGGGTTGTTTTTCAGACTGGAGACCTGTCACCAGTGGTGTTCCACAGGGATCAGTACTGGATACATTTTTATTTGTATAAACAATTTGGATGAGAATATCAGAGGCATGGTTAGTAGGTTTGCGAATGACACCAAAATTGTCTGTCTGCCATCTACACAGCTCAGGAGTGTGATGGAATATTCTCCATTTCCCTGAATGACTGCAGCTCCAACAACACTCAGGAAGCTCAACATTATCTAGGACAAAGCAACACACTTGTCTATCACCCCATCTAACAATGTGAACTTTTGCTCTCACCAGCACTGAGGCACAGTAGTAGCAGTGTGTAGTAAATATCACTTCAACAATTCACCAAGACACTGTAGACAGCAGTCTCAAATGTGCAACTTCTACTGTCTCAGAGGACAAGGGCAGCAGCTGAAAACCACTACATGCAAGTTCCCCTCCTTCCTTGGAACTTTGTTTTTTATTCATGGAATGTAGTCATAACCGGCTGGGTCAACATTTATTAGTCATCCTTCCCTTGAGAAGGTGATGGTGATCTGTCTTCATGAACCACTGCAGTCCACTATGCGTAGGTAGACCCACAATGTTATTATGGAAAGGATTCCAGGACCTTGACTCTACAATACTGAAGGAATAGAGATATATTTTCAAATACACAAAATAATTCCTCTTTATTTACCAAACGTGATTTAATTTAATTTGATTTACTTAATGTCAAGTGTATTTATTACAAATAGATCGAAAAGTGTTAATTAGTGTTGCCACTCTCCGACACCATCTTCAGACACAGAAAGTAAACCAAAACACAGAATGTAAAGCCAGGAATATAAAACAATAAAGTTCCTCTTACAGTCTGATCTCAATAAGGTTAAGGCTTCCTTGCAATAGCTCCTGCTTCAAGTTCAGCCATGGGCCTGGACTTGAGCTTCTCCATCCTGATGCCTTGAAGTCCCTCTGCTAAACTGATGACACTGCTGCACTTTACCACGTTACCACCACTAGATCAAAGAGTGACCACTCTCCGTGCCATCTTGCCTCCACTAACGCAACTGTGTTAGTTCACATTGGAACAACCTCACCAATGCAAGCTGCCAGTTCTGCAGGATCCTATACTGGAGCCAAACTCACTGCCATCAGGCACCAGGCCTAGCTGCAGACCTGGAGCCTCAGCTCAGCCTGTGAGTCTGGACTGGTGGGGAGGCAATTAAATCTGGGCAGTCCCAGTCCCCATCCCAATGCCCTACCTGACACGCAGACCCCACCTCAATGCCCTGCCTGACACACAGTCTCCATCCCAATGCCCGATCTGACACGCAGTCCCCACCCCAATGCCCTGCCTGACACACAGTCTCCACCCCAATGCCCTGCCTGACACACAGCCCCTACCCCAATGCCTTGCCTGACACACAGCCCCTACCCCAATGCCCTGCCTGACACACAGTCTCCACCCGAATGGCCTGCCTGACACACAGCCCCTACCCCAATGGCCTGCCTGACACACAGACACACAGTCCCCATCCCAATGCCCTGCTTGACGCGCAGTCCCCACCTCAATGCCCTGCCTGACACACAGATCCCACCTCAATGCCCTGCCTGACACACACAGTCCCTACCCCAATGCCCTGCCTGACACAAAGCCCCCATCCCAGTGCCCTGCCTGACACATAGTTCCCACCTCAATTGCCTGCCTGACACACAGTCCCTACACCAAAGCCCTGCCTGACACACAGCCCCCATCCCAATGCCCCATCTGACATACGGCTCCGAACCCAATGTCCTGCGTGACACACAGTCCCAACCCAATACCCCAACTGTTATTCCCCTCCCCTCCATGTTAGTGTCTTCCTAAGAGCCTCCAAGTCCCCATTCTGCAGATCCTCTGCTGTGGCCCAAGCCTCAATCTCAGTTAAATTGTTCATGTTATTTTGCTCTTTCAATCACAGACTACTACTCACCAACATTTGCTTCTGATAGGTTCATTAGTGAACAGCTCCTTTCAAAATCTTCCACTCAAAACAACTCAGCGTATCACTCTTTAGCAGGGAGACTGCAGATCCTGGAGATCAGAGATGAAGAATGTGGTGCTTTAAAAGCAGAGCCAGTCAGGCAGCATCCGAGGAGCAGGACAATCAAAGTTTCGAACATAAGCTCTTCATCAGGAATAAGGGGGTGGCCCAAGGGGGCTAAGAGGTTAATGGGAGGGGGTGGGGCTGGAGGGAAGGTAGCTGGGAAGGTGATAGGTAGATGAAGGTGGAGGTGAGGGTGAAAGGTCAGAGAGGAGTGTGGAGCAGATAGGTGAGAAGGAAGATGGACAGGTAGGACAATAGGGCAGTGCCGAGTTGAAAGGTTGGATCTGGGATAAGGTGGGTGGGGAGGGGAATTGAGGAAACTGGTGAAATCCACGTTGATCCCATGTGGTTGGTGGGTCCCAAGGCAGAAGATGAGGTATTCTTCCTCACGGCGTCGGGTGGCTAGAGTTTGGCGGTGGAGGAGGCCCAGGACTTGCATGTTCTTGGCGGAGTGGGAGGGGGAGTTAAAATGTTTGGCCACAGGGCGGTGAGTTTGTTTAGTGTGTGTGTCCCAGAGATGTTCTCTAAAACGTTCCGCAAGTTGGCGACCTGCGTCCTCAATGTAGAAGAGACCGCATCGTGAGCAACGGACAGCAGATGACTGGAGACGTACAAGCAAATCTCTGTCGGATGGGGAAGGATCCTTTGGTGCCTTGGACAGAGGTGAGAGGGGAGGTGTGGGTGCAGATTTTGCACACCTTGCATTGAAAGGCGAAGGTGCTGGGAGTGGATGGCGAGTTGGTGGGGAGCGTGGACCAAACAAGGGAGTCGCAGAGGGAATGGTCTCTATGGAACGCATAAGGTGGGGAGGGAAGTATATCTCTGGTAGTGGGGTCTGTTTTTACGTGGCGGAAATGGCGGAGAATGATACGGTGTATCCGGGAGTTGTGGGGTTGAAGGTCCTTGTTGCAATTGGAGGTGCGGGGTTAAAGGCGGAGGTGCGGGAAGTGGAAGAGAAGTGTTGGAGGGCATCATTGACCATGCGGGAGGGAATATTGCTGTCTTTGAAGAAGGAGGCCATCTGGGATGGTCTATGATGGAATTGGTCCTCCTGGTGTAGTGGAGGCGGAGGAATTAGAATTAAAGGATAGCATTTTTACAGGAGGCAGGATGGGTGGAGGTGGGTTCGAAGTAGATGTCCGTGTTGAATCGGTTTCCAGAAATGGAGATGGAAGAGGAGGGAGGTGTCCGAGATGGTCCAGGTGAACTTGAGGTCGGGGTGGAACGTGTTTGCGAAGTTGATGAACTGTTCAATCTCCTCATGGCACTACGAGGTGGCACCGATACAGTCGTCGATGTAACAGAGGAGAAGGTGGGGAATAGTGCTGGTGTGCAGATGGACTGTTCTTTAGCAGGCCACACTGTAGTCAAAAGGCCACCTGACCTAGAAGGAGAAGGGAAGCAGATAAATGGCAACGTCATCACATGAAATTTCCCATCAAAGCCATGCGTCATTCTGACTTGCGTCATCGTTCCTTCACTGTTGCCGGGTCAAAATCTTGGAACCCTCTCCCTAACAGCACTGTGGATTGCAAAGGTTCAAAAAGCAATTCACTGCCACTTTCTTAAAGGCAACTAGACATAGGCAATAAACGCTGGTCCAGCCAATGACATTCCATGAATGAATAAAAAAGATGCTCCTCAGCGAAAAGATTAATACTTCTGTATAAACCACAGCCTGCACATTCATCATATTTGATAAACTTTTCCTTTAGTTACATGACGCATACAATATCTATTCAAATAGTTTTTTTGTAGAGGTACAATCTATTCAAACAGAACGTTCTCCTCTGACATTGATTTCTCCCACCCCCACTCTAATGCTTTCATTAGAAACTGCTGACCTGTTAACTATGGTTAATACATTATAAGCACAATTTAATCAAAGTTACATTTGACCTATTACTGTACTGGCAGACATGAGTATTTGAATACTTCGCTCACAGGATCCACTTTAGCAGCAAGTTTAAATGTTAATTTGCTGTCAGGGTTCACTTCATGGTTTTAACCACTGGGGATCTGGGCCATCTCCTATTAAAAATGCTCTTTAATATTGTCTGAATGGCACTGTCAAGCTCATGAGGACAAAAGAGAGCATCAATGCTGCAGTTAAAGCAGCGTTGGCTTAAACAGAAAGCTATTACAGCTGCAAACTGCAGTAGGACTTGAATGGCCTAGTGTGCTGCAATTACAAACTCATTCTGTGATGTTATTACAATGGAGCAATTTAGTGAGAACACAGCACCCTTCTAAAGTGACACCATCACAGCAATATGGAAGGACAAAGTTAAAATGTTCTCAATTTGAATTATAAATTTTATATTTATCAACAAGTCAATCTGAATGATCAAACGGAAGAAATATAATTGCTGAATGAAAAGGTAATTCAAATGCGAGACCTCTGATATTTATGCTAGGATCCTATCAATTCATAGCAAGTCATAGAAAAGCAAAAGTTTTTTTATTAATTAAAAGAGATGTATTTTTAGAGACTCCAACATCTACAACTTGAACTTCTTATCCAACGAGGCACTGACAGAAATGGCTTCCTTCTGTTCTGTTCTATCAACTGTGCTGCGACTGTTTTGGCGTCACTTTGCTTATTATGGGTATGATCATTTGTTCACCATGTAAGGTTTTTGAGCTGCTTATTCCAAGAGTAAAATATTTCAGAAATGGAAGTGGTATACTAATCTACAGAGAGACATTGATTTGATGAGTGTCCATTGTGACACACAATTAGTTCACTTCAGTCAGAAAAACATACTGATAATTAGCAAGCTATTTTCTGAAAATATTGGAAGACAAATTTAAGGAGAAATCAAGCATTCTTCATTTGTAACAAGATCAGAAATTGCTGGAAAAACTCAGCAAGTCAGGCAGCATATGTGGAGAGAAAGAAAAGCTAACCTTTCTGGTCCAATGACCTTTCTTCAGAATAAATTCTTCATTTGTAGGTATCCTGATGAAAGTAATAATGGGATGTGCAACATCTCCTTCTCAACCACGAGCATCAATTTTCTCAAAAAAGCATTCTTGATTGGTCTACTGTTTCTAAATACTATTCACTCTTTGTCTAGCTACTTTTTTTAAAGATTAGATTTACTTACAGTGTGGAAACAGGCCCTTCGGCCCAACTAGTCCACACCGACCCTCTGAAGAGCAACTCACCCAGACCCATTCCCTACATCTAACACTACGGGCAATTTACCTAACCTGCACATCTTTGGACTGTGGGAGGAAACCAGAGCACACCCACGCAGAGAATGTGCAAACTTCACACAGACAGTTGCCTGAGGCAGGAATTGAACCCAGGTCTCTGGCAATGTGAAGCAGCAGTGCTAACCATTGTGCCACCATGCCATCCCTTGTTGAAGCTCAGTAAACTACATATTTATCTCTCCTACAACTGCCTCTTCAAACCTCACTTTTGTAACCCCAATCTACTGACAGTGTCCTGGTCAAAGTTAGCAATGATAGTGCCAGTAACTTCAAATATTATCTCATATTGTCTTACTCAGTACGTCTACAATGTTCAGTTTGGTCAATCACATCTGTCAACTTCATCATCACTCCTCTAGTTTAATATGGTAGTATTGCTCTCACATGGTTCCTTTACAATGTAGCTCCTCCACCACTCACTGGATGGCCCCAAACATTTAAATTCCCCAAAGATCCTAACCTAGCCTCCCTTAATACCCTTTCTAATCTGTATGCTGTCCACTGATAGCATCAACCGTAAATGCTGGAACAGCTTCCATGTATGTGTTGACAACAAAGCAACCCTGGCTCCTTGCATGACACCACTATCACCTTTGTGTATCAGACGGCCTGGCTTCTAGTAGGTCATAGATAAACCACAATGTTGTTTCATTGAACATTGACAAGACCAACACCATTGCCACTGTATTCCCCTAAAGGTTTTTTACCATGATGCCATAACATTCTAATGAGGCACCTTGTACTATTTTACCACCGTCGGATGTTATATGAATGCACGTTGTCAATATCCTGGAACATTACTAAGGCTGCAGCACTTTCTGAAAATAAACTTAAAAGGATATTATTGATGGTCCCACAACAAATACCAAGGACATTCCCAACTGCTTCCTGCAGCCAAATTAAGCTTCATGTGGCCTTAGCATCTTAATGAGGCTGACACATCATTTCCTATTGATTATCAAGATCATTGACCTCCACTGGTGTAACATACCCTACTGTCACCAACTTTCTGTACATTCCTCATCACCTCTAGGCTCATTGTCTCAAATGCCCTTCTTGCAGACCTTGCAGCCTTCAACCTGCACAATTTCCAACTTGACCAAAATGGTCAATTCCTGCCCATATCTTGTCCCATACTATGTCCTCTTCCCCTCCTTAATGAGCTACATTTGCCCTGATTCCATGAGGATATTAAATGTAAACTCTTCGACATTGTCTCATGATTCTCTACACCTGCATCTCCTTTGCGTAGCTTAATCTAGCATCCTCTCTATTGGAAGGGTCTACCTCAGCCCTATTCTCTGAATCTCCTGTTTCAAACCTCTCTAGTAGTCTACATAAGAACTAGGAACAAGAGTAGGCAATTCAGTTCCTCAAGCCAGCTCCGTCATTTGTTATGATCATAGTTGATCTCACTTCGACCTCAACTCCACTTTCCTGCCCATTCTCCATAACTCTTCAACTCATTACTAATTAAAAATTCATCTCCTTCTTAAATTTACTCAGTGTCCCAGCATCCATCACTGTCCGTCGTCATGAATTCCGCAGATTCACAACCTTTGAGAGAATTGGTACCTCTTCATCTCAGTTTTAAATCTGCTACCCCTTATCCTAAAATTGTGACCTCTCATTCTAGATTGTCCACATGAAGAAACACCCTTTCTATGTTTACTTTTTCAGTCTCCTTCAGCACCTTACATATATCAAGCTCTGCTCTGCTTTTAATAACTCATTGGTAATATATCCCTGCTCAACAGACAATGTGTACTGACTGAAGCCTGAATAGACACTCAACCTCAGCACCATGTAACGTTACTGCCCCCTCTCATGGTCTGCTGTTTTCTCCCAAACAGAGAGGAGGATCTGTAAAGTGCAGATACTTGAAGTTGGGATCACCTGAAGGTACAATGCATCCAATCTTAAGCACCATAAGACCATCAGATATAGAGACCAGTAAGTCCATTGAACCTGTTCCATCATTCAATGAGATCATGGCTAATCTAAATCTTCAAATGCACTGTCCTGCCTTTTCCCCTGATCCTGTGACTGACCAAAACTCTATCTCAGTCTTGAATATACTTAACAATCCAACCTCGACAGCCTTGGAGTACACAATTGTAAGACACAGAATTTATAGCAAAAGTTTACTGTATGATGTAACTGAAATGATACATTGAAAAATACCTTGATTGTTTGTTAAGTCTCTCATCTGTTAGAATGACCAAGATAGTTTCACTTCTTTCACTTGTAAATCACAAATATTTTTTAAATGTTACATTCTCAGGTTAACTGTAACAATTGGTGTCAGGCCAGATAAGATGTTGAAGGTGTCAGCCCCTGTGTTCTGTTGTCTGTGCTATAATGTTTAGACTGATTGTAATAAAAAAAAATGAGTTAACAGAGTCGTACGTGGATTCATGCAGTTTTTGAGCAAAGTATAATGTAACTCTGCAAGTACAAATTCGCCCCACAAACGTCTTTGTGTATATGTGCGTGTGTGTGTGTGTCTGGGGTGAGGGGTTATGAGTGTCTGTGAGTGAGAGTGTATATGTGTGTGTGAGTGTGTAAAGATGTC
>NC_057719.1:23835628-23843876 GCF_004010195.1 Chiloscyllium plagiosum
CTGGAAAAGCGCAGCAGGTCAGGCAGCATCCAAGGAGCAGGAGAATCGACGTTTCGGGCATGAGCCCTTCTTCAGGAATCTGGGAGGAAGAGAGCTTCTTCAAGGAAGACATCCTTGTAAGAGGATTTGCAGTAGGTTAAAATCTTCGAGGAGGAAGTGAGGACTGCAGATGCTGGAGATCAGAGCTGAAAATCGACGTTTCGGACATGAGCCCTTCTTCATTCTCCTGCTCCTTGGATGCTGCCTGACCTGCTGCGCTTTTCCAGCAACACATTTTCAGATCTGTTGGTAATGCCTTTCAAAAGAAGCTGAATTAAAAGCAGGGTCACTGAATTACATTAGCCAAAAATAAATTGCCTTTTTACTGACTGTTGAAGTTTTTTTTTAAAAATGAATCCTGATGAAGGGTCCTGCCCAGAAAGGTTGACTCTCCTCTCCTGCTCTTCTGATGCTGCTTGACCTGCTGTGCTTTTTCCAGCTCCATAATTTAACAAGTCTGACTTTCCACCGTCTACAGTCCTCACTACCTCCAAGGTATTTTTAAACGTACATTGGAATTTGTTTAACAAAGCTATGCAATTGCAGCTTCCATCAAAAGCAAAGGAATAAAATTTTAAGGTTTGCATAATTAATCCAGGACACTGAGCATGATAGACAAATTTATAATCATCCAGAACATGGGACATGACAAATAAATGTTAAATAACCCCGGACATCTAAAGAACAAATTTCTGCATCAGTCTATGTAAATGTCTACCTTAGTCCACTCCTTTCAACAGACCTCAGGTAAATAGGGATAAGTATTGATATCCAAGACTGCTGTCAGTACCAAATTGTGTACTGTCACTAACGAAGTGGTACATGGCAAATGAAGTTCAATGTAGCAAAGTTTAAGATTGTTCATTTCTGTAGAAGGAGTAGGGAGGTGACCTAGTTACCAGAAGTTAAGAAACAAATTTAATTTCTAAAGGAATAGAATATAAAATCAGGGAGTTTTTTTTAAAAAATGAATCCTGATGAAGGGTCCTGCCCAGAAAGGTTGACTCTCCTCCCCTGCTCTTCTGACGCTGCTTGACCTGCTGTGCTTTTTCCAGCTCCATAACTTAACAAGTCTGACTTTCCACCGTCTGCAGTCCTCACTACCTCCAAGGTATTTTTAAACGTACATTGGAATTTGTTTAGCCTGCCATTGAGAACACTGGTGCAGTTCCAATCTTCACACAAAAAGCATATTGAAGCACCATAGAAAGTTCAAAAGGTGTGGAGTGAATCCAAAACAATGATCATAAAAAAAGTTCAGATAATATATAACAAAGAATCAAAGAGAAATTTGTTTACAGAGTGGTGGAAATGTAGAGTTCACCAAGATGAAATGGGAGAGGCTGACAACATTGATGCATTTAAGTGGAGTCTTGGTGCAAAAATGAAGAGGAGAACAATAAAGAGAGCTTTACTGTTGGAGGACGCGAGGTGAAATAGAAGCACCGAATGGCTTGTTTCTGTGCGGTTGCAATTCTAGCACTCATGGTTCAGTCTTTAACTTAAGTAGTAGCTTTCAGTTTGACATGTCTGTGAATGTCAAACAATAAGCTGCACATGGCCTTTATTGACTTCAAAAAAGCCTCTGATACTTTATCATCCTCAAATGTGGCAGTCCTCAGAAATTTATAACCATTTTTGCCTACTCCAAATGAGATGCAAGCCATGTTTCTTATCAATGGACCCACCACACATCTTATCTCATTGAAAATTGGGATTGCACAAGACTTTACACCGATTCTCTTGTCATTTTCCTTGCTCAATAATGCATTTCATCTCCAATATATTATTAACAATTTTGGGGAAAGTCTACAGGCAAGATGGAATGAAGGGCTTTTGCCCGAAACGTCGATTTTACTGCTCCTCGGATGCTGCCTGAACTGCTGTGCTCTTCCAGCACCACTAATCCGGAATCTGGTTTCCAGCATCTGCAGTCATTGTTTTTACCAAGGTGGAAACCATTCAACTTTCAATCCAAAACTAAAACAACTTAACCTCAGTACGCTGATGATACTCATGTGTGTGGTCACTTAGAAAGTAAACTCCAGGTGATTGTTTATTCCTTCTCTGAAACATAAGAAAAAAAGTGAAGGCCCTCTTCCAACCAGGTCCAACATCAGAACAACTTCTGCTGTGAATTAAGACCAATGGCAAACTCTAAGAACACATGATCCAGTTTCTAAACTGTGGGAGCTTCCTCTTGATGAAGACCAATAAAGAAAATGAAATTTAGCATTACTTTCAAGTTGCTAGCTCAGCTTTTAGCTGACTAAAATAAAGGGTATTAGAGGACCAGGAACTCAAACTCCATATTATGGTGATGACTACCTGGCAATAGTGATCTCTGTGCTCCAATATGCTTTAGAGAAGTATTACCAGCAAAATCTTCCAAACTCAGTGGTAAGATAGGCAATCCAAAATAGCATCCTTTCATGAGCCCCCCAACATGCCCAACATTGTGATGCTAATCACTCAAAACCAGTTGCAGGCTGCAGGATATGCCTGACACTGGGCTTTTGGAGCAATTATGCCACCTGGAACTTGATTGAGACAGGAACCTCTCGGGATGTCCTCAAAGCATCCCTTCAGAGATCAATTGTATCCACTGATTCATGTGAGCCATGGACTGTGACTGACCAAAACAAAGAAGGCTCAGTCAGTAAGGCAGCGAAAGAAAGAGCGAATTCATCAGAAACACGCAGAGGCAAAACCAAGCTGATGTTGTGAAAGCACAAACCTCCAACTACCCTACCCTTCAAGGACGACTGCTTTATATGTGGCAGAGTCTGGGTACTAATGACACAGAGGTAAATGAACACCCATGGCACATTTATATGGCAGAGTGGCTTTGATGGACCAATGTTGCACCTGTGAATCCAATATTCAGCGTAATCATTTCACATCTGGAGCAGTTGGGACTTGAACCCAGGGCGTTACTGGGACACTATTACCGCACCACAAGAATTCCTGATCTGTGGTTCTACATCCTGCATTCTAATGGACTTACCAGTCATCTAAGTAGGCTGGCAAGTTGCATCCAGACAGATGGGACTGCCGAAGAAGGAAGAGTGATCGAGCATTTTTTCTTCCAATAATAAGCTGCTTCTATGCACTGTCCCTAATGAGAGAGGAGCCCTACGGTCCAATTGAACAAAGGCGCTTTTGTTTCCAAGTACGGGTGTCAGATTACTCAGTTGGTTGGATGGCAGGTTCATGATGCAGTGTGATGCCAACAGTATGGGTTCAATTGCCATGCTAGTTGAGGTCAACATGAAGGTCCCACTTTCTCAATCTCATTCCTCACATCTAGTGTGGTGGCTCTCAGGTCAAACCACCACCAGTTATCTGTCTGACGAGAGACCAACCCTCTGGTCCACTGAGGAAGATTACTTCACACATTTGGCAGATAAGACAGTACCAAGTGCAGCAGCTAAGGGAAAGCTGAGTAAAATAAATCAAAGAAGGGCGGATTGCTGGTGATCCAAAACAAACAAAAAAGAGAAAAGGCTGGGGAAACTTAGCAGGTAGTGTAGCAGCCTCCGTGCAAGGAAAACAGAGGTAAGGTTTCGAGTTAGTTTTGAAGGATGGCCAATCACTGGATCGGAAAGCTGGATGTTTAGCTGAAAAGAAACAAATTAAGAAATTGCTGGAGGAAATTCAGCCCTGCTGGAGTCTCGAAACATTAACTCTGTTTTCACACAGGCAGACTTTCCTCCAGCAATTTCTGTTTTCGTTCCAGATCTTCAGTCTTGGTTTTATTTTAGACAAGCAGGAGGCTGGAAGAACACAGCAAGCCAGCCACCACCAGCACCTCCGGACGCTGCCTGGCTTGCTGTGTTCTTCCATCCTCCTGCTTGTCTACCTTGGATGCCAGCATCTGCATGATTTTTTTTTGTCTCTAACTTGGTTTTATTTTAGCTGCAAAGAAATGCTGATTGGCGGGAGGGTGGTCTGCTCACTGTTTGCCTGATTAAGGGCTTTTGCCCGAAACGTCGATTTTGCTGCTCGTCGGATGCTGCCTGAATTGCTGTGCTCTTCCAGCACCACTGATCCAGAACCTGCTCACTGTTTGAGCCAAGATCATTCATTCCCCCTCCCCCTTTCTCGGTCAATGAATGAATGAATGAATGAATGAATGAAGTGCTGCCGCCGCCAGCGCCGGGTGCCTCGTGTCTCCCCATTGTGACGATTGCGATCAGGTGACCGGTAGTGCTCGCGGAGACGGCTCGTGGGGGTGTTTCCATGGAAGCGGTGGAGTGGGTCGTTGGAGTTCGGCGGCAATGGTGTCCGGGGCTGGTGTCCCTCCCCTGGGCCTTGCTCTGGTTCAGCCTCAGCGCCAGCCCGCGCCTCGGAGCCGCCGTCTACGTCCTGGACGACGAAGGAGGCCTGGGCCCGCAGTTTGACGGCATCGGCGGCCTGAGCGGCGGCGGGGTGAGTAGCCGGGGTGCCGGCGCAAGAGGAAGTGAGATGACGCACAAAGAGGCTGTTCAGCCCGTCGCTGTTGTGCTGACCCCCATCCTTTGGGTTAGCAGCAAAGGCAGAGGACGCTGTAGACACTCAGCAGGTCTGGCAGCATTTGCGGGGAGAGAAACGTTTCGAGTGGTTGTATGACTTGTTCGGAATTGCTTCTTTCAGATTTCCAGGAGGTGCAGTATTTTCCCTTTTTGGATTAGATTAGATTAGAATCACTACAGTGTAGAAACAGGCCCTTCGGCCCAACCAATCCATACCGACCCTCCGAAGGGTAACCCACCCAGACCCATTTCCCTCTGACTAATGCACCTAACACTATGGGCAATTTAGCATGGCCAATTCACCTGACCTGCACATCTTTGTGCTAGAAGCCATCTTATAATTCCTAATTCCTTCTCCCTCCCCATTATTATGACCAAGGTAATAGAGTCACGGAAACGGACCCTGTGACTGAATGTGTGTTATTAAAAGTAGAGATCAGGATGTTGCTAATCCGCTTCTCCGCTATTGACTTGACTGTGGAGTCTAGGGTTATCACTTGCAATTATCAGTTTCAAACTGTTCTGTATAATACTGTTGTGTTACTACTTTTATGGCTTTACTTCCTTGTCCTGTATGTGCACATACTTTGCCCAACCTATATTTAGTCTCTTGTGCTTTTTAGATTAGATTACATTACATTACATTACATTACATTACAGTGTGGAAACAGGCCCTTCGGCCCAACAAGTCCACACCGCCCCGCCGAAGCGCAACCCACCCATACCCCTACATTTATCCCTTACCTAACACTACGGGCAATTTAGCATGGCCAATTCACCTGACCTGCACATCTTTGGACTGTGGGAGAACCCGGAGGAAACCCACGCAGACACGGTGAGAACCTGCAAACTCCACACAGTCAGTCGCCTGAGGTGGGAATTGAATCCTGGTCTCTGGTGCTGTGAGGCAGCAGTGCTAACCACTGAGCCACCGTGCTGCCCATGGTTGTAAAGAACGTCAAGATAATGCCTCCTATAATGATGAGTCCATTGAAAGTGCATGTTGCACGTTTGTAGCTTGTTTGGTTTCTCAATGCAGAAAACTGGTAAAATTGTCTGATGTTTGCAGAGAAATGCATAATGGAAGTGATAATCTCTTAACAAATTATTATTAAAAACCCAGCCAGACAAATGTTTTCTATATCCTGACAGTATCTAAGTGGCCAAAACCTCTCAGATTAAGTTTGGCTGCAGTGTTTTGAGCTAAATACAGAAAATATTGTAAGCACTGCAAATCTGAAATAAAAATGTAAAATGCTAGAACAGATAGGTTTGCAGTTTGGGCTCAGCAATTCTTTTTAGAACAGCTACCCCAAGATATCATGCGTTCAGTGCTGCTAACTTTGACTTTATGCTGATCATAAGTGTGTTGTGCATCGTTGTAACTGCAGTAAGTTGTGTAGTAAATTTCAGTGATTTGTTTTGAATTATCATAGAATATTGTGCTTTTTTTTTAGGCAACCTCCCGGCTTCTTGTGAACTACCCAGAGCCATATCGCAGCCAAATCTTGGACTATTTATTCAAGGTAGCAAGTATATCCAATAGATACATTATTATGTAGCGGCCTTGGCATCAAGGGTGTAGCAATGATGTTTAACTGATGAGGTTAGTATTGCTGTAACTGATAAGATCACTTTTCTCTTTTGTACAGTAGATGGGCGACACAGTGGCTCAGTGGTTAGCACTGCTGACTAAGTGTCAGGGGCTGAGTTCAATATCATCCTCAGGCGATAGTGTGGACTTTGCACAGTTTACTGGTGCCTGCTTAAGTTTTCTCCCACAGTCCAAAGACATGCAGATTAAGTGGATTGGCCATATTACATTGCCCACCATGTCCAAGGATGTGCAGGCTAGATGGATTAGTCATGGGAGGTACAGGGTTACGGGTGTAGGGTAGGGGGGTGAGTCTGGATGGGATGCTGTTCAGCAAGTCGGTTTGGGCTCAGTGGGATGAATGGCCTACTTCCATGCTGTCAGGAATCTATGATGGTGTATTCATACTGACTTGGTTTGCTTCAATGGTGTGTAATTGTAATGCATCATGAAAACAAGTAGTTAAGGATCCCACTTGTATATGAACACTTTAAGTGGCATAATGTGGGTCTAGTGCAGGAAAGTGGGGTTTGTGTGGGTAGGAGTGCACTTTTAGCAGTACAGAGTTGTGGGACCAAAATGAATGGTGCCATGATTGGAGCTCTGCTGAGAAGGTACCTCCTTCTCAACTCTTCCCTTCTTCTGAATTATAGTGACATCCAGTTAAACCACTGCCAGTCCATTCTCTCTGAGCAGCCCTGTAATCCTTTGGGAATATGGTGACTCTTTTTTAGTGGAGCTCTGTGCATGTGTATCAATAAGCTTCACATCTCTCCTAGCTGGGGGAACAGAGGCATTGACAATTTTAGCAGTGAATTTATTCAATGATGAAGTACTACCTGATTCATAAGAATTTTCTCCAGCACTTTTGAAGTTTAGTTCATCGCTGTAAAAAATATAAAGAAATGAGTTTTCGTACACACTGATCAAAGTATCCCATGTCACCCAAAGTGAGCTTTCTCTCATATTATTGTGTGATGGAGCCTTTTGTAAATCTTAATCTATAATTTCTTAAATCATATATAAGCAATGGTACATTTTATGTCACCTTGTATACAATTATCTTTGCTTGTTGTTTAACTTGTATAGGCAATAAGTAATACTTTGAAATATGATGGCTTTAGCAAATTAGAGGAAAATGGAATTTCATTTGATATTTGACTAGAAGATTTAACCCTTTTGAAATGTTTATAATTAGAATATAATGTACAGTAATACAGTGCATTTGCAAACATAGCTGTTAATCCATGTTGGTGAGCCAGTGACTTATCGTAACTAAATAGGATTCAGTGTTTATAATGTTTCCTTTATGAATTCTATTCATTTTTTCATAAAGATAGCAAACTAGTGACCTTGCCTATTGATAACAGTTTATCACAAAATTAAAAATGTATCAATGATTTGATTATTTTGAATAAACAAGTAAAATAGGATTCACTGTATATCAATGATCGATGGTGAAATGTTTCTGTGTCCCTCATAGATGGAAGACGGGAAAAATTTCTGGCTGTAAGAGCTGCTCTCTTTTTTTTTTTGAGGTATTTTAGGTGTTGGAGGTGATTTCCTGAATTCCAGGAGCAGCAATTACTGTTTTATATGCTGTTACATTGTTTTAGAACTTTGGAAAAAGTGGATAAATCCCCAGGACCTGATCAGGTGTACCCGAGAACTCTGTGGGAAGCTAGAGAAGTGATTGCTGGGCCTCTTGCTGAGATATTTGTATCATGGATAGTCACAGGTGAGGTGCCGGAAGTCTGAAGGTTGACAAACGTGGTGCCACTGTTTAAGAAGGGCAGTAAAGACAAGTCAGGGAACTAGAGACCGGTGAGCCTGACCTCGGTGGTGGGCAAGTTGTTGGAGGGAATCCTGAGGGACAGAATGTACGTGTATTTGGAAAGGCAAGGATTGATTAGGGATAGTCAACATGGCTTTGTGCATGGGAAATCATGTCTCTCAAACTTGATTGAGTTTTTTGATGAAGTAACAAAGAAGATTGATGAAGGCAGAGCAGTAAATGTGATCTATATGGACTTCAGTAAGGCGTTCAACAAGGTTCCCCATGAGAGACTGATTAGCAAGGTTAGATCTCAGGGAATACAGG
>NC_057719.1:23843931-23893410 GCF_004010195.1 Chiloscyllium plagiosum
TCAGATAAATGCGAGGTACTGCATTTTGGGAAAGCAAATCTTAGCAGGACTTATACACTTAATGGTAAGGTCCTAGGGAGTGTTGCTGAACAAAGAGACCTTGGAGTGCAGGTTCATAGCTCCTTAAAAGTGGAGTCGCAGGTAGATAGGATAGTGAAGAAGGCGTTTGGTATGCTTTCCTTTATTGGTCAGAGTATTGAGTAGGTTAGGCCACTATTGGAATATTGCATGCAATTCTGGTCTCCTTCCTATTGGAAAGATGTTGTGAAACTTAAAGGGTTTAGAAAAGATTTACAAGGATGTTGCCAGGGTTGGAGGATTTGAGCTACAGGGAGAGGCTGAACAGGCTGGGGCTGTTTTCCCTGGAGCATCGGAGGCTGAGGGGTGACCTTTGTAGAGGTTTACAAAATTGAGGGGTATGGATAGGATAATAGACAAAGTCTTTTCCGTGGGGTCGGGGAATCCAGAACTAGAGGGGATAGGTTTAGGGTGAGAGGTGAAAGATATAAAAGAGACCTAAGGGGCAACTTTTTCACAGAGTGGTACGTGTGTGGAATGAGCTGCCTGAGGAAGTGATGGAGGCTGGTACAATTGCAACATTTAAAAGACATTTGGATGGGTATATGAATAGGAAGGGTTTGGAGAGATATGGGCCGGGTGCAGGCAGGTGGGACTAGATTGGGTTGGGATATCTGGTCGGCATGGACGGGTTGGACCAAAGGGTCTGTTTCCATGCTGTACCTCTCTATGACTCCGTATGCACAAATACTAGAGCAGCTGTTTGACCACAGCACTTGTGGCCGTGAGGAATCAATCATGTGTTTATGTCTGAATCTATACTTCCTTGAGTAGTTAACAGAATTTACTTCCCTTTAGCTTATTACTAGCTCTAGATGGTTGCAACCTTTGCTTAAGTTGCTGAAATAGAAACAAAATTAATTCCGTGTCTCTTTTGTTGCTTGAGTGGCATTAATGTTTTTTCACCAATACATAATCTGCATTTCCCTCTTCATTTATTTAGATCTAAGACTACTTTTTGGTGACGTTTATGAAGACAGCAATAAGCTCCAGTGTTACTGTTCTAAAAATTTGCTATTTCCTTTTATGATATGCTTTTGAGTTTCTCACAAGATCTGTGAAATTGTGATTAAATCTTTTAAGACAGATGAAAGTGAAGTATTGTTGTAGGAAGTAGCTTCTGCAAAACAAGTTGAATGGAAACTGGTGGTCACTGTGACCAGTTCCTCGAGTTCAACTGAAACTCCATGGAGTTCTTCTTCTCTTGCTCTCTTCTGATAGTAATACTACATGATGTGCAGCTGTCTTTGTCAAGCATTATTCTGGTCAGAACTTCATTTGACTGGGATCTTTAGATTTGTCTTTTTTCAATTGTTCTAATAACAGAACAGTCAGCTTTACTGCAGTGAATTGCTACCTATAGGGTGTTTCGTGTAAAGATTTTGCTCTTTTGAACTACAAACCACAAAACCTCTATGCAACTTTTCTATATGTTTTTACTTTTGGACAAATGATTTTTATGACTGAGAAAATAATTTGGTAGTTGGTGTTTTTTGATCTTCCTGATCCCTTGACTTCACCAATTCTTTATCATCTTTTTGAAAACCTTTTCAAAACCCACCTGTCAACCACTGTTAATTTCACTTCCACAGTTTGGTATCTGTTTCCATTTCTGAAGCTTTTCTTTAAAATATTTATAAAGAGACCATATAAGTGCAAGTTGTATTGCAGCATCCTTCATTACCTAATGAGTAATTCTAATAATGAATGGAAGTCCTGTTTCTCTTCTCACCTGTTGGGGGTTGTATTTGGTGACATAATCAGTATTAATCATAGTAATAATTTGTTCATAAACTTATTTTCTGTTGTCAGCCAAACTTTGGTGCTTCCCTGCATATCTTAAAGGTGGAGATTGGTGGTGATGCCCAAACGACAGGTAGGAACTTCAACTCTCTCTAACTTTGAAATGCACCTGCAAAATGGGTGATTGAAAATCATGTTGGGGTGTCCTGGATTGTCCACTATAACTTTGGAAAACATGATGAGCATTTTATGCATTTGTACTATTTCCTTCAGGTTATTGTAGCAATCTTAAAATTGTATGGACTGCAAGGAGGAGAATCCTCACAGTAATGTAATCTCATGGAAATTAAATCTTGTAAAGAAACTTCAGGACTAAACACAGCTAATATTGCTAGATCTTAAGTTTTATTGACATCTCAACTTTTTAAAGTACTTTATTTTCTGTGACATTCTTTTGTGATTTGGTGGTCAAATCCAAATAGCTGTTCACATTTAATGGCAGAGGTAAGAGTGCATGAGGCGGGGAGGGTAAATTAATTCAGTAGGCTGGTCGCTGGTTTTGACGCAGAATGATGCGTACAGTTTGGATTCACTTTCTGCACCAGGTGAAGTTACGATGAAGGGTCTCCTTCTCAACACCTCACCGTCTAATAACATAGTTAGACATATGACACAGTAGGATTATAGTGACTTTACCTTTTTAGTACTGATAAAAGTCACATTTTGTCCAAGCTTTCCATCTTGCACTTATCAGGACAATTTACAAAAAATGCAAAAGTAAAGGGGATACCAGCATTACACCATATGAGAACAGAGTGCTGTTTGGTTGGCAAGTGGATTCTGATTGAGAAGTGTTGCCATTAGACTGTAGGAGTTAGTGAATGAAGGTAAAGCAGTTGATATGGTGTATATGGATTTCAGTAAGGCATTTGATAAGGTTTCCCATGGTAGGCTATTTACAAAATACGGAGGCATGGGATCGAGGGTGATTTACTGGTTTGGATCAGAAGTTGGCTAGCTGAAAGAAAACAGAGGGTGGTGGTTGATGGGAAGTGTTCATCCTGGAGTTCAGGTGACTAGTGGTGTACTGCAAGGGTCTGTTTTGGGTCCACTGCTGTTGGTCATTTATAAAAAAAATGACCTGGATGAGAGCATTAGTAAATTTGCAAATGATACTAAGGTCAGTAGAGTTGTGAATCGTGACAAAAGATGTTGTAGGTTTCAGAGGGACAGAAGCTGCAGAGCTGGGCTGAGAGGTGGCAAGTGGAGTTTAATGTAGAAAGGTGTGAAGTGCATCCCTTTGGAAGGTGTTACAGGAATACAAAGTACTGGGTTGATGGTAAGATTCTTGGTAGTGTAGATCAGCAGAGAGATTTGGAATTAGAATCCCTACAGTGTGGAAACAGGCCCTTCGGCCCAGCGAGTCCAAACCGACCCTCTGAAGAGTATCCCCACCTAAACCTGTTCCTTTACATTTAGCCCTGACTAATGGGCAATTTAGCATGGACAATTCACCTGACCTGCACATCTTTGGATTGTGGGAGGAAACCCACGCGGACATTGGGAGAATTTGCAAACTCCACACAGATAGTTGCCTAAGACTTGAATTGAACCCAGGTCCCCAGTGCTGTGAGGCAGCAGTGCTAACCACTGAGCACTGTGCCACGCCTGGTCCAGATCCAGATCTGTGGCCAGGTCCATAGATCCTTGAAGGTTGCCATCCAAGTTGATAGTTAAGGCATATGGTGTGTTAGCTTTTATTGGTAGTGGGATTGAGTTTCGGAACCTTGAGGTCATGCTGAAGCTGTACAAAACTTTGCCGCACTTGGAGTATTGCGTACAGTTCTGGTCACCGTATTTTAGGAAGGGTGTGGAAGCTTTGAAGAGGGTTCAGAGGCGATTTACTAGGGTGTTGCCTGGCATAGAGGAAAGGTCTTCTGAAGAAAGGCTGAAGGATTTGAGGCTGTTGTCATTAGAGAGGAGGAGGGTGAGAGGTGACTTAATTGAGACATATAAGATAATCAGGGTTAGATAGGGTGAACAGTGAGAGCCTCTTTCCTCTGGTGGTGGCGGCTAGCACTAGGGGACATAGCTTTAAATTGAGGGGTGATAGTTTGTTTACTCAGAAGTAGGGAAGTAGTAGAATACCCTGCCTGCAACAGTAGCAGACTCGCCAACTTTAGGGGCATTTAAATGGTCATTGGATAGACATATGGATGGGAATGGAAGAGTGTAGGTTAGATGGGCTTCAGATTGGTTTCACAGGTCAACGCAACATCGAGGGCCGAAGGGCCTGTACTACACCGTCATGTTCTATGTAACTGCTGCTTGTTCAAATTGCAATTTACGTGATGCTTGCCCCAGAGTGTCAGGTTACTTGGTTTTCCAAACATGCAGCAATCCTTAAACATTGGTTTTAAAATAATACTTTCTCATTTCAGTCTACAAGTTTTAAAAGCACAAAAATAAAAAGGCACAATCTTTTCACCAAATGAAAAAAAATTTAGGTTTGCTCCCATTTCACATTTGCCTTCTATGTAACTAATCTTAACTGGATAGTAGCAAGAGTAGAAAAGTACATTGTTTTCAATAGGGGAGGAAAAAATAAATAAATTAGCCCATGCTTCTACTTTTGATAGCTCATATTACAAATTCCAAATGGGGATTTCATACTGCAATAGTCAAGACACCAGTATCTTTCAGTACGTTATGTTGTGGCTCCTACCTTTGGTAGTTATGTGTGGTTCTTTGTGGAATTGAAATGCTTGTGATAAATTTCCAAATTCAGTATATTCACCAACTGTTGAGTTAATTGATAATGCTGAAACATTCTGTCATTTCTAAAGAAACCAAGGATTTGGCTATGTTGCTGGGGAATACAAGGTGGAAGGTAACATGGAGTTTGGACATATTTGAATTAGCCAACTAATGTGAACAGAAAATAAATACGCTTTTTTAAGAGTTGACGTTTATATGCAAACAATCAGTCGTTATGCAAGTTATTTTGATGCCACTATATGTGAACTGAAGTTGTTAACTTTTTCACAGAAATTTAAAAGTTGCCAGGAAAATACATAAATTGCAAAGAAATACTGGAACACAACTATACACTTATGGTGAAATATGTGAAATCACATAATCAGGACTGTCAATTCTAGAAGAAAAAAATTAAATTAATTATGTAGGTTCTATGAAGGTTTAGTGATAAATATCCTAATGAGGGAGGCTCTCTGGATAGCCGTTTTGATATGGGAAACCAGATACACTTGGCAGACAACATCAATCATTTTAACTACAATAAATCGCTGTCAGGTATCCAGATAGGAAAGGAAAAGAAGCTCACCATGTGAAGCATGCACTACTGGAGCATAGTCTCCTAGAAAGTGGTTGCATTTTAGTTAATATTACAAAAGGTACATTGGTTAGGTCACTTTTTTGGAGTTGTGCATTTAATTCTGGTCTCTTTGCGACAGGAAGGATGTTGTTAAACTTGAACAGGTTCAGGAAAGTTTTACAAGGATGTTGCCAGGGTTGAAGGGTTTGAGCAGCAAGGAGAGGCTGAATGGGCTGGGGCTATTTTCTATGGAGCTAAGGGGTGACCTTTATAGAAAATTTTAAAATCATAAAGGGCGTAGATAAGGTGAATAGTCAAGGTCATTTCCCAGGGTAAGGAGTCCAAAACTAGAGTTGAGGGGGAAAAGATTTAAAAGGGACCTAAGGGGCAACCTTTTCATGCAGGAAGCTGTGTGCGCATGGAATGAGCTGCAGGAGGAAGTTATGGAGGCTAATACAATTGCAGCATTTAAAAGGCATCTGGATGGTATATGAATAGGAAGGGTTTGAAGGGATATTAGCCAAATGCTGGCAAACAAGACTAGATTAATGTAGAATATCTGGTCAGTATGGACAAGTTGGACTAACACTACATCCCGATGACTCTAAAAGAGGAGGAATAGTGACACATGGAAACTTTTCCAAATCTCAGGAAGAAAATTCATCAGTGGTTAGCAGGAAACAGGAGGAATAATTTTTTTTAATGTATATATTGTACAAACATTCATTACTTAAGCATAAACTTGATCAGTCTAGGAATGGATGGCCTGAGCATTCTTGTCTATTCTTATGATGTGATGGACATAAAAATTAGGAAAGTGAGTAACAACTTGTATTTAACGGAGGACTTTCATTTTCACAAACTATTAGATTGGAAAAATATAAGTAGAAAAGCACATTAATTTCTAGGATAAATTCTGGATTGTTTTTGTTGAAGAACATGTTTAAAAGCCAACTAAAGAGCCCTTCCTAGATTTAGAGATGAACAACTAACAGAATTGTTATTAATCCATTTGTTAGCGATCATCTTAAATAATCACTGCAGTGACATGAGTTTCATATTAGGGAGAAAGAGAATTACGTTTTTAAGCTAAAGTAGGCCTCGAGATGAGAAATAATTGACTTGTAAACTGAGCTGAACTTTCATCAGCTGTAGTATTTTGCTTTTCTTTTAACGTTCTGTTGACATTTGAATCCTACCGCTGGCAATAATGGGATATACCAGCTTCAGAGTTGATTGTTACATTATTAAGAGAACGTTACAGTGGTTAGCACTGCTGCCTCGCAGCGCCAGAGACCCGGGTTCAATTCCCGCCTCAGGCGACTGACTGTGTGGAGTTTGCACGTTCTCCCCGTGTCTGCGTGGGTTTCCTCCGGGTGCTCCGGTTTCCTCCCACAATCCAAAGATGTGCAGGTCAGGTGAATTGGCCATGTTAAATTGCCTGTAGTGTTAGGTAAGGGGTAAATGTCGGGGTATGGGTGGGTTGCGCTTCGGCGGGTCGGTGTGGACTTGTTGGGCCGAAGGGCCTGTTTCCACATTGTAATCTAATCTAATCTGTTCTCTTCACTTGCTGAACCAGCGACACCTTCAACCAATGAACAGGTAAAATAAAAGAATATTGAACTTGTTAAAAGATGACGTTCATGGTTGAACCTTGTACAAGATCTACATAATGGCGTAGAATACTAACTTTTGTGCTAACAGATATCAGGAGCAAGGCTGGTGGAAAGTAGTTTTGTTTCCTTAAACATGCTGAATTGAGGAATGCTTCAGTGAAGCAATTTCCTCAGAGTAAAGCAATACATTGTCAGTAATCAAAAAGGGAGAATTATTAAACAGACCTTGAAGGGAGTATTTTTAAAAAAGGCCAAGCATTAGCTAATGTGGTTGGTTTTTGATAAGCACCACTAATTACTAGCTGAGGACCAAAGAACTCCAGATTTGCATCTGAATTGGTTTTTAACTTGGTCAACTTGAACCAAGTTCAGCCCCCAAACAGTGGGAGGTGAGAAACCTGTCACAACATAGTACACACTGCTGGAACTTGTACCTTACAAAAGATAGTCAATGTTAAATCTTAGTGCTGCAGTCAGGAGGAAAAGTGACTTGTTCAACCACTAAAGAATACAATTAACACTGAACTGGCCATTCAAAATCGCTTTGATTAAGACCCAGTGATGGAACAGACCATCCTCGATTTAGTGATGAACAACTGACGGTTACCAATCCAAAGGTAAAGGATCAATCCACAGTTATGTCAGAGCCTGGGTGTCTCTAGAGAAGGAGCACATGAGCTGTTCAGGGAGAGATGGGCACCACAGGGATTGGAGTGTATTATTTCCCCTTCCAACTCTATTTTGATTTAATCCTGCCCTCTCCTTCACTGATCACGCCGCATTGCCCTCTAGGAAGAATACTGCTTGTCACTGCCAACTTGGGTGTTTCCTTTCTTCCTAGTGGTGGAAATTAAATAAAGATTTGTACACCTTTTGTCTTTGTGTCTCACACCTGCACCCATACAACACACAAAGGGGGAGAAAAAAGTAAAGAATCAACTTTGACAAGGTTCCGCATAATAGACGAACTAGTAAAGTTGGGTCACATGGCATTTGTGGTGAACTTGCCAATTTGGTACGTAATTGCCTTAGTGGCAGGAGATAGTTGGTAGAAGTCTGTCACCAGTAGTGTTCCACAGGGATCAGTTTTTGATTTGATTAGATTAGGTTCCCTACAGTGTGGAAACAGGCCTTTCGGCCTAACTAGTCCACACCGACCCTTCAAAGAGTAACCCACCGAGACCAATTTCCCTGTGAGTAATGCACCTAATAATATGGCAATTTAGCATAGCCAATTTGCCTGACCTGCACATCTTTGGACTGTGGAAGGAAACCGGAGCACCCGGAGGAAGTCACCACAGACACGGGGGAATGAGCAAACTCCACACAGCCAGTTGCCCAAGACTGGAATCACACGCTACTGCTGTGAGGCAGTAGCGCTAACCACTGAACCACCGTGGCGCTCAATTCTGAGTCCTGCTTTTGTTTGTTATTCGTGGAAATTATTTGAATGATAATACAAAAAGCATGTGTTATAGTAAAAGTCCTAAAACACAAATTTAGAAGCAAGTCAATCAAATTTATTAAATCAAGTGTTTGGGGGGGGGGGGGCAAGCATGATTTTGACCCTAACCATGGGACTTGACCACGCCATCTCTCCCTGAACAAGTACAGCAGTTTTTACAGTCTGGAGGACATACAAAAAAAAACACAAAAGACGGTTTCTTGTGTTCTGTGCATGCGCACGCAGAGATCAGTTTCCAGGAGTGGCGTACTATGACATTGTGTTCTGCAAGTATTTCTTCTTTAGTTTTCTCCCCCCCCCCGACTTTTGTGGTCTGAGACATGTGGGAGCATAATGAACAGGCTACCTACCCCCCGGCATAATTCTTGCGAATGGAGTTATGCAATGGTCCAAAGGGTATATCGCCCATGTGCAACAGCCTGCGCTCTTGGTCTATTCACAACGACCTGCACGCACAAAGTCAGCCGGCTGCGAGAGGAGTCAGTCTGACAAGAAAGCAGAGGGTGAGGATCATCAATCGGTGTCTGTATATTCAGTTGTGACCAGTGTTTCCAGTCACCACTAATGATAAAGTCATAGGGACATTTCCATTTGGGGGTGAAGCCAGGTTTAACGGGTATATAACCTTACTAGCCGCTGATGGAACCTCTGGACAATCCTGTAATTGCCTCTGTTCATCCCACCTCCTCCTGTTTGTCCCTAACTGTTTTCCACATTCCCTTCAGCTGGGCGCTCAGTTTGAGCACATAGAATACGTCGCTATCAAAGAGAGGGCTAACATCGGAACCCCCCCCCCCCCTTCAATGAGGATGGACTTGGGTACTTGCATTACCCTACCTGCCATCAATTCAAGGGGTCAAACCTGTCGATTGGCTTATCAGAGTCACATGAGTGTAGCAGGCCGAACCTCAGTCCAGCTTTTGTTAGAGTCCTGCATGGCCTCAGCAGGAGAGGTTTTAAGAGTTCTGTTCATTTGCTCCAGCATGCCAGAACTTTGTGGATGATAGGGTATGTGAAATTTCTGTTGAATGCCCATCAGCTGACACATGAGTTTTTATCATTCTTCCAGTAAAATGGGTCCCTGGTCGGAGTCAATCTGGGATGGCACCCACCCCACCTGGGAATCACGACCTCAGCTAAAATCCTTGCAACAGGGTTAGCTGAGCAGTTCTGGGTAGGGTAGGCCTCGACCCATTTGGTGAATTGGTCAATGATCCCAAGCTGATGCGTCTTCCCATGGGATTGGGGAAGGGGTTCCGTAAAATCCATCTATACATGCTCCCAGGTCCCTTTGGGCCACTAACTCTGCCAACTGGGCTGACAGGTCGCCTCCTATTCTCCCCACTCAGACACCTCATAGTTCCATGTTCACTACTGCCCATTCCGTTCGTGGCAAACCGTCTATGTATTTCTGCGTGCCATCCACAAACAGGGCTCACCTGGTGCCTCCATGGGTACATTCTTTATCCTACTTTCCTCTACTTCATCGTCCATGTTCCCACACACGTGGTTCACCGTCGCCTAACATCTCTTCTGCTGGGTTTTCCTGAATATCCCATACAATAGTAATTAGTTTGGTTGGTGGCAAAAGGACAGCCTCCCATTTTGCCCTTCTCGTGTTAGAAGCAGTGCATAATCTTCCCGTATTTAACATTTCTACGAGGGTGTGTTTGGTATGCAAGACTATATTCCCTGTCATCACAATAGGCTCACTGATCCTCAAAGCCCATACGACACAGTCTAAAGCAGCTGTACCTCTGGGCACGCTGTTCACTACGGGACCCTCAGCAGTAGAGTAGTACCCTGTAGGTCGCCGTTTTTTCGCCAAGGAGCTGGGTTACTACTGCTGAGTAAAACCTCCCTTTTCGTTGCAGTAAATGTGGAGGTCTTTACTAGTGTCTGGAAATTCCAAAATGCTGCTGACATTAACTCCACTTTCAGTTTTGTATAGGAGTCGTCTTGCTCCAGTCACCGGAGCCCGTTGTAGGTTTACCCCCTTTTACCAATCGTTGTATGAGCTCAACAACTTTGGCAAACCCGGGGATAAAATTTCTTTCATAATTAAACAAGCCTAAGACCTTTCTCTCACCACGGACTGTCACGGGCCGTGGCATCTGTTGTATAGCTGTCTTCCTGTCTGTCTAGTTTTCTCAATTTGAGCTTTCTTTGGTTTGGCTTTTAATCCTTTGTCCTGCAAGTGCATCAGGACTAAGCATAGCACCTCCTGATGTCTTGGTTTGGATTCAGAAGCCAGGAGTGGAGCAGGTCGATCTCCCTGAGTACCTCCCTCATTACACGGTGAAAGATGGATGGACGATTACTAAATCCCCGGGGACATCTGATCCAGATATACTGTTTTTCCCTTATGGTAAATGCAAACTTATCTTGGGAGCCACGATGGGGTGGTGACCAGAATCCATTCGCAATATCCAGTGCAGTAAAGAGTTTGTGCATCAGGGAGAGCCCATTTAAGATTGTGGATGGATTGGCGACAGTAGGGTGTAATTTAGTAGTGACCTGTTTAGGGCTGTACAATCAATTGAGATGGTAACTTCCATCAGGTTTACTGACCGGTCATGTGGGGGAATTAGTTGTGCTTGCAGTGTCTTGGAGAATTTTCCTCTCTGCTAATCTTTTCATAATTTCCACAACCACCCTTCTGGCTTCAGGTTTGATGGAGTTTGGCGGTGAGGCTTGTGTTCTGGACCATCCATGACTACAGGGTTGATTTTAATCAAGCCTGTTTCTAATTTAGTCTCTGCCCATACCCCTGGGACAGAGGTGCAAATGACACTAAAGCCATTATCATTTAGCTGCCAATCGTGTCCCATAGTGGAGGTGACTTGGACAGTGCTCAAGTGGCTCGCATAAGTTTCCATTTTTTCCTTTCTCCCATTGGAACGGGGCCAGGTTAATTTGCCCTTCCCAGATTCATTAAGGATTTCATACTCCTTTGTTAAATCATTCCCCGTAATAGTTCTTTGATTATTTTTACATACATAAAATCGCATCAATATATGCAGGTTACTGATTTCTACTAGAGTGGTCTCACTGAAGTACGCAGGGGTTCGTTGTCCATTAATCCCCTTCACACAAATCATTTTGTTACTTAGGGATAGGTCAGTAATAGATATGGAGGCTCCTGTGTCCACTAGCATCTCTCACTGTCTGCCCCCTACCAGTGCAGTCGCATAACTCCTTCCTTCCTTATCACCTGTGTCCATGGAGCTGCTGGACGTCAGTACGATGTATTTTCGGTGTTTGTTGGTTTGCCAATTTTTTTCCAACTAGTGTCTTCAGAGTGTTCTGTTTCCTCCCCTTACAATCCCAGACAAAGTGGCCCATTTTGCCACAATTGTGACACATGGGTCTGGATTTTGTCTTTGTGAAGGCGCCTAGGTTTTCCGGCTTTATGCGCATGGGGAGTTTTTCTCATCCTCCTAAACTCCTTTTGCCTATTCTGCCAGGCATCATAGTCTTGGAGAACAACAAACCCCATTTTTAGGACTGCCTGGTGCGCGGGAGACAGCTCGTCCTTGAAAGACTGAATAAATGCCCGATCAGAGCAGTCTGTCTAGGGAATCCCTGAGCATTCTTGGTAGACCCTAAAGAGTCATTCCCCATATTCTGAGGTGCCCTCCCTCTTCTGTTGTTTGGTGTTTGTTATTTTTGCCCAACTGGTGGGCGGTTTCCCCAGAACGCACTGGATTTCAGCCTTAATTCTGCTGAAGGGCTCCTGCTGAGCCTCGATATCTGCTTTAGTAGGGGTGCCCTGGGTCCATCTGCCTCTCCTATAATCTTGACTTCATTACTATGCAACATCGGCTATGTCAGACTTGTCAGATACTAAACGTCAGTTGCCCTGAGGGCATGCAGCCTGGACCATTTGGTGGATGTCCCTTAAATGTAGTTGGTGGCCCACCCAGATGGTATCTAATTCAGCCCAAAACTTTGCAAACAGCACAGAAACAGTTAGACCATTCAGTCTAACTCATCATGCCAACCAGGTATCCTAACCTAATGATTAGATTACTCACTGTGTGGAACCAGGCCCTTCACTCTGCATATGTCCTCCGAAGAGCAACCCACCCAGACCCATTCCCCTATATTTACCTCTTCACCTAACACTACGGGAAATTTAGCATGGCCAATTCACCTAACCTGCCCATTTTCAGACCATGGGAGGAAACCGGAGGTGGGTTGCCTGAGGTGGGAATTGAACCCAGAATTGAATCTGGCTGGGTGCTCTTTGGAGGACATATGCAGACTGAATGGCCTCTTTCTGGACTGTAGGGATTCTATGATGTCCCTTTTATATCCCCCTTTTACCTATCTTACCTCTGCCACCTTAAACTGTCCAAATGATTGGGCTAATTGCTACAATCAGCTTTGAGCAAGTTTTCCACTTAAACAGTAAAGGATTCCTTCACATTGCAAAGACCATATAGAAATTATACAGTTAATGGTCAGGCCTTGGGGAGTGTGGGTGGAATCCAAAACCATAGGGTATAGTTTAAGATGGGAAGGGAAAGATACAAAAGGGACCTAAGGGACAACTTTTCACACAGAGGGTGGTGCATTTATGGAATGAGCTGCCAGATTAAGTGGTAGAGGCTGGTACAGTTACATTTAAAAGGCATCTGAATGGCCTTATGAATAGGAAGGGTTCCAAGGGATATGGGCCAAATGTTCGCAATTAGGTCTAGATCAGATTGGGATATCTTCAGTGCTGACAAGTTGAGCTAAAGGGTCTGTTTCCGTGCTGTATGACTCTATGACTTGCAATGCAGTGTTAATGCACAACATTCGCCAATATATCATTCAAGAAAATTACAGACCTCTGCACTGCAGCATCATATCTCACAATCTGAACCTGCCACCACTGCATTAACAAGTGTTTATGAAATTTATGAACTCAGCAACTTGCACAGTTAGGTTCAATTTGAATGTCACCAATGTAGGTCCAAACAGATGATGCTGCCGTAGGAACCCCTCTAGGTCCATCTCTCTCAAATATCTTTATGAGATACTCAGAGACATGTCTGATGTCTATTGCCACTTACGTATTTCCAATATGAGGACAGGATGTTTGCTACAATTAAATCTGCAATTGCATGTAAAAAAAATTCCTTACACGTTTTAAGATTCTCTATCCTGCAGTCAAATTTACTTTACAATTGAGACAGTCAAATGAGCTCCCTTTCCTCCAAATTTTAGCGGAGAAATCATAAGTGGATATGATCAGTAACTTGCTTAATATGAACACATGGATATGCTGTTTGATGTATCCTGCCAGTCTTTGCAATATACAGCTTACTTTGCTCTTATCATATGAGCACTAAAATTTGTATACCATGTCATTCAGGAGAAAGTGAGGACTGCAGATGCTGGAGACTAGAGTTGAAAAATGTGGTGCTGGAAAAACTCAGCAGGCCAGGCAGCTCAGCCCACCTGGCACACCAGCCTCATTCCTGAAGAAGGGCTTATGCCCGAAACTTCGATTCTCCTGCTCCTCGGATGCTGCCTGGCCTGCTGTGTTTTTCTAGCACCACATTTTTCAACATACCATGTCATTCAGTTGTGTGATAGGCAAAATGACTTTTTTGGCTCAATGACAGCTCCCTATTAGTGGCAAGCTCAACTTGTGTTGTTACTGCATACTATCAGCTAGTGATGGTGAAGAGAAACTAGGAGTATCTTTGCATTCCTGCATAATCGTTGAATAGTGAACAATCTTAAGTTTTATTCGGTTGTGAGACTATGATCTCTTTATCATTAATCTTTTGGCGAGGATATTAGGGACTGTGACCGCCATTAGGTGGCACTGAATAATTTATATTTGCCACATTTATGGTAGTAATTGAGACAATAACTTAATACCAATGCCTATTAAATATTAATTTGTATTTTAACATTGAATTGTTTTAAGGCATGTTTTATTATTTGCTAAATAGATGGGACTGAGCCATCACACATGCACGATGAGAACGATGAAAATTACTCACGAGGATATGAGTGGTGGCTAATGAAAGAAGCTAAAAAGAGGAATCCTAATATTAAATTAATAGGTATGTACTAACACCTTGTCAACCATGCAATCCTTTTGGTTCTCAAATTACAGTCAATTGATGGTCATACCATTCTCTGCCAGCAATATCCAATGAATTGCAGTCAGATTAATGACGGACAAATCTGATTTTCTTTGATCTGAAGAAAGAATTTTGGTGGAAGAACCTAGGATGATTTGTGCCTTTTAAATTAACATTCTGTTCAGGTGCATGTTAAAAATTGTAGAGACAGGATCATGATTGACTGCTTTCTCTGAACGACTTCACCTGCAACAGTGCACCATTCCTTTATACTATACTGGAGTGACAGCACACTTTGTGAAAATAATCTGTGTCCATCTGGCTTAAAGGTATTAGAGTGGAGACAAAATGTAAATCATGTAGCTGAAGAAAAAATCATTCCCAGAATGTTCTCAAATTTTTGACTCTTAAATTACAGAATATTAATATTCCAGTTCCTCTTTTTATATTTGTAACAAAATCTCCAGATAGAAGTTAACGGTTCGGTTGTAGAAATTCCTAGTTTGCCGAACAAAACTTTATTGTCGAAACTTTATTGCTGGAACAGCACAGCAGGTCAGGCAGCATCCAGGGAACAGGAGATTCGACGTTTCGGGCACAGGCCCTTCTTCAGGCCTCACTTTCTGCAGACCTCACTTTCTCCTCGAACAAAACTTTATCCCTATAAATGGCATTCAGAATACATTGGAGCATCAGTCTCCATTCTATTCAAGGAAATTAGACAAGATTTTCAGAAATGTAAAGGGCATTTGATAAGGATTGAAAGAAAACTGGTCAATAAAGTAAGAACTTGGAACTGAAAACCAATAGAAATTTGTTATTCATTAAATATAGAATGCATATTATATAATTCTATTTTATAGATTATACATTTGAGTAAACTTGACTGGCTATGAGACTAGCTAGAATACCTTCAGTATCAAATACACATTCCTTTTAGTTCTCCAGCCCTTAATCTTGATACAAAAATAAATCAATCACTTTTCTGAGTTTGTTTTAATAGTTCATGGGATGTGGGTGTCACTGTCTGAGTCAGCATTTATTTGTCCATTCCTAATTGCCCTGGAGAAGGTGCTGGTGAGTTGTAACCTTCTGCTGCATTGGGGTGTAGGGATATGCACAATGCTGTTAGTTCAATTCACATTTCTTATGCTATATACAGAACTGCTTGGGTGATTGTGTGTGTTTATTTGTTTCTATGAAGCCTTGATTGAGAAGAGGAAATTAACAGTATTTTCCAATCATTCTTCAATCACAGATATAATTGGTGCGGAGGCATTGAATCACCAGAAAAAAAACCCAAGAATCTTTTTTTCTTTCATGCTTTTGGATGAGTTGCTTGTTTTGGAAGTGTGGGTTTTGCAGCTTACCTTGGGATGCCCGAGTGAAGGGCAAGGCAGTTGATTAAACTGCAACCTTGGAAGTGTATCACATGTTACCACATTTAGAAGAAACTCTAAAACTTAAACTCAACAAAATTGAATTTGAAAGACTTTTAATATTGCTTTATATCAACTGCATTTGTTTAGTGAGTGTTTATTTTCTTATTAGGGTTACCTTGGGCCTTTCCTGGTTGGATTGGCTGTGGAACCAACTGGCCTTATACCTGCCCAGACAAAACGGCCTATTATGTTGCTTCATGGATTCATGGTGCCAAATCCTATCATAATTTGGATATTGATTATGTTGGGGTTAGTACCTGTATTAATTAATGTTGTTGAAACCCGAATGTTATAGCATATAATAATCAAACTTTCATTGTGCCCTCTATCTTTGAAAAATGAATGAAGAGCAGATTGGCTTCTTTGACATTGTGATCAGACTGTGATATCAGCTGCCCTCTGCTGCGTGTCTCCTTTTCTTGAGTGTACTTAGCGAAACTTTCTTTTTATGCAACCCTGGCATTGCTCTGAACTCTGATCTTTCCCTTGTCTCTTCTCATGTCCTCCCTGAATTCAATTTGCCAATGAGACTCCCTACCTGTTCCCATTAAGGTGTATCCTTCCAATCAGGTTTCTGTCCTTGTTACAGTACTAAAACACCTCTTATGACAGCACTAAATAGATCTTATGACAGCCACAAATTGTATCTTTTGTGACTGTTACAAAAGTAGTTCCCCTCATTGTTGTTTGCCTGTAACTTTGCCATATTTGTTCATACTATTCACTGTTAGTACCTCTGCGCTGTTGTCAGCTAGGTGAGATTATTATCAAGTGGTTTCATTTTTGTCCATCAGATTGTAATAAGAAAATTACTTGCACTGGATTTCCAACCTGCTCCCAAACTGCTATCTCTGGTAACTACAGATAACCTGCCCTGAATCTGCGACTCGGCGATCTCGTCTGAAAGCACAATATTAATTTTCTCAAATGTACTGACAACCTCTAGCTTTAACTCACTACCACTGCTCATAATTCCCAATTATCAGCCCACATATCCAATATTCACTATTGGATGAACAGAAATTCTTTCCAAGATTGATTGTATTGTCTTTGGTCCCCACTCCAAACTCCATTATTTAAGTACCAGCTCCATTCCTCATCAGGGCAAAAGGATGAAATTCTTTAGCGTCCTTGGTGTCATATTTTAAATCTGTGATGAACTTCAACCTCAGTCTGTAATAATGATGGCAAGAATATTTCCACCTCTACTACCATCCAACTTCACTCCTGTCTCAGCTCATCTGTTACTGAAAATCTCATTCACGCTTTTGTTACCTCTATATTTGCATTCCTGACTGGTTTTCTGCATTTCTCTGTAAACCTGAGCTTATCCACATTCCAATCACTTCTGTGCATTTGACCTACATTGGTTCCTGTTTGTCATCCTTTTCACATCTCTCCCCAGCCTCACCCCCCCCCCCCCCTCTATTTGTTACTTGTTATTGTGCCACAACCCTCCCAAATATTTGCACCATTCTGTTTCTTATGCATTCCTGATTTTAATAGCTCCACCATTGTTGGCCATATCTGCAGTTTCCTAGGCTCCACACTGTGAATCACTATCCCTATACATCTCTAATTCACCTTGCTTTGTTGAGATTTCTTGGAAACAATTTCTTTGACCAAGACTTTACTCGACTGTCTAATAGTTCCTTGTATTATGCGATGTTATACTTTGTTTTATAATATTCCTATGTCAAGCCTTTGTGTTTTATTTTATAACACCATCATATAGATATAAATTGTTTTCATTCAATTCAAAGTTCACCTTTAAATCAGACAAGTAGGTACAAGAAATTGTAATGAATCATTGAAACTCCTTTACCAATCTAACAATCTGTTTGGGGATTTCTTTCAGATCCTGCCGATTAGGGTTGGAGGAGGGGTGTTATTGGAGACAAAAAAGAATGGAAAATTGGGGGGGGGGGAGAAAAACGCATTAGTTTTTACTTGGCACATAAAGGGTAGTACTGCCAAATCTAGAGCTTCCTGTTCATCCAGATCTTTATAGGATAGGCTAAAGTTTATTTTTTTAAAAACAAGCCTCTGACAGTTACAAAAACTTAAATTAGGAATAGACAATAAATGCTGGCTGGCCAAAACAACTCCCACATCCCATGAATAATTTTTTTTACAAAAAAGGTACAGGTTGAAGTAAAATAGGAAAGAGAATATGAGAAAATAGTGGCAGTTAAAGTCAAGGAAAATCCAAAAATGTTTTATCGTTACTTTCAGAGCAAGAGGATAACTAAGGAAAGGTAGACCTGATCAGAGATGTATATGGTACCTTGTGCAGGGATAACAAAGATGTGGACAGGGTTCTTCATAAGTACTTCCTCCATTTGTGAAGACTACAAAGCAGGAATTTTGCAGATACTCAAGTTGAAGAGGAAGTGTGAAATAATGGATACCTAAAGCATTATGCATGAGGAAGTATTGGAGGAACTGACCACCTTGAATGAATAAATTACCGGTGCAAGATGGATCATATTGTAGTCTGGTAAAGGAAGCCAGGGAGTACAAAGTGGATGCTTTGAGCATTAGAGGATTGGAGGTATGCAAACGTTGTGCTATCCTTTAGAAAAGGTGCAAGGAGCAGGTCACATAATTATCGGCAAATTATTAGAATCAGTTCTGAGAGACAGGATAAACTGTCTGTTAGAAAGACCTGAATTAATCAGGAACAATTAGAATGGTTTTGTTGAGAAAGGTCATCTTTTACAAACTTGTTGAATTTTTTGAGAAGGGAGATGGAGAATTGATCGTGGTTTGGGAAGAGGCCCAGTGATCTTTGCCTATATAGATTGTAGTAAAGCACTTGGAACTGTACAAAACGCTGAATAGGTTACAGCTGGAATTTTGTCTACAATTTTGGTCGCTGCTATCCAGGAAGAACATAATTACTCTGGAGAAGATATATAAGAGATTTTCAGGAATGTTTCCAATTCTTGAAACATGCAGCTACGAAGAAATATTGAATAGGCTAGAGTTGTTTCCTTAAAACAGAGGGAGCTAATGGGTGAATTCACTGAGATTTAAGAAGTTCTGAGGGACATAGATAGTGTAAACTAGAAAGACTTGTTTTCCATAGCAACAAGGTCAAGTATTAGGGATAGAGATTTATGCTGATTGGAAGAAGAATTAGAAGTGGCACAAGATAAACTTTTTCACCCAGAGGGTGGTGGATGTTGGAATTCACCACCAGGTTTGTTGGTTGAGGCAGAAACCCTTAATTAATTTAAAAGGTTCCTTAGATTTGCACCTGGAGTGCTGTAACCTGCAAGGCTATGGATCATGTGCAGGGAAGTGGGATTAGAAGTGCAGACATAATGGGTTGATTAGCTGTTCTTCCTGTAAATTTTTGTTTGGTTCCAAAGGACATGGATTTACCTGATTAAAGCACTAGATTTAGTGTGGGAGTGGAGGGTCGAAAAGCAGCATCCAATGCCATTGCTTTTGTGATTCTATATATGAAATTTCCTAGAAGTACACTCCATCCAAACTTATGAGGCAGAGAGTTTGCCTGTAGAGAATGTTCTTGATGCTGGAAGTACAATGCAATCTGGTATGAACATCATTCAGTAAAAATAATTATATTTTAACAATTCTCCTTAGAACAATGCTGCATGTGCACTTTATATTCCTATTGACCTGCACATGGAGCAAAGATTTTGCTTCTTAATTCTAGAATTTAAAAACATTAACAATTGTAGTTTGACATGCAGAATGTAGCTAAATGTGAGTAATCATTGCTTCTGGTTTTGGGTACAGTTCTTAACAACTGGTAGTAAAATTGTTGCTATTTCATAGACTTAGCATCACATTGTTTTTAAGAACAACTTTATTTGAATTTTAAAATGTCCATAGATAAAAATGGAATTTAATGCTTTTCTGTTCTAGATTTGGAACGAGAGAACATTTAACACAAAGTACATTGAGGTAAGTGTAGAATAATTTTGATGATAAGTTTTTAATTATCTTCACCTTTGTTTCTTTAAATAGTACATTATGTTTTAAAACATAATGTAAAAATATAAAATGAACTTCACAAGGACACATTTCTCTGCATGCTGACCATCTGTGAAATTTACCTAATACAGGTTTTGTGAATATCCTGTTGTGCAAAGATTTTTTAAAAACAAATTATAGCATTTAGACTGAATAAACAAAATAGAACAATTAACTTAGTTTTCATTATGTAAAATTATAATTGGCTTTGAAATTATGAGGTCCAGCATTGTCATTTGGTATGATAAAATTGTAACTGGAACTAGCTACAGTAACATTTTTCTTTTTGAGATAAAGGAGAACTGCTGCTATTGCTCAATTTTGTCCATTGGAATAAGACATTGACATATTCTTGTAGAAAAGCCCAAATTCATGTCATGACCTTGAAGTAATGTTAAATTATCTCTCAGAATGTACTACTTTGTTTCATAAGTAAGGAATTTTCAATTTATTGGCCATTCATGCTTGGAAAGGCATAGTGTTTTTATGAACTGATAAAAATTTTAATTTTGCAAAATTTTACTTTTGAATAATCAGAGGAATGTGCCTTTGTACTAAAGTAGACTTTTTTTTCAACCTTTGTGATAAATGGCAAAAAGATACAAATTGCTATTTTTGCTCCAAAACTCGGGTGAGTTATTACAATTGTTTTTGAGAGGATGTGAATATGTTATATAATAACTTATTAAATCTTCGTTCATCAAGTACTTAATGAAGACTAAAGGCAACTTGTTATTAGTTTTGACCCTTGCTTTCAGAATGACTGAAATTTCAGTGAAAGCTTGTCTTTTGATTAACAGTACCATGCCAGAATAAGTTGGACCACTTCAGTTCCTTAAGTAATGGATGTTGTAGTTGTGAAAGGAAATGATTTATAGTTTTGTGCTTGCTTTGAAATTACATTCCAACCAGTCATATGATTATTTAATATTGGTTTGGCTTTCTGACATAACAAAGAAACGTTAGTTTGATTTAGAATCAGCTAACATTTTATGTTTTGTAAACATATACCTCGGTACACATATACTTATTAACTAAAGTTACTTTTCTTGTCATCTTCTTGGCTATTCCACCATCTTTTGGACTTGGTAATGTTTACAAATGGTGATCTACATCATAAGTAACTTCTAAAACCATTGTGTGGATAACAAAATATACCTGATGACTCCATGATGCCATATTACTACGCCACATTTATCAAAAGACATGATTAAAAAGCAATGCACTGCAAAACGTTTTACTGTGTGAAAACCCTGCCAGTATAACACTTCTGTGATCCTCCTCTTGAAACTCTAATGAATCATGTCTTACAACATTGGACACATTCAATGTATTTGACAGCACATTTCTGAGTAAGTTACCTTCATGCAGCTTCCCAGCAAAGCTATGATCTTAGGTATTTTATTTTCTCTTAACTGTTGCATGATGATGGTTCGATGTTGAACATTTTTAAATGAATGTGGTGTAGATATAGCCCAGTGCTATTCAGTAGCAAATTACAGGGTTTTGACCCAGCAATACTAAAGGAACAACAATATATTTTCAAGTTTATGCATTGGAGAGGAACATGGTGCCTGTACTGCCTTATCTTTCCAGTTGTTAGTGGGTCACCTATTTCAGTAGTACAGTTGGGGAAGCTTTGGTGAATTATTGCCATACATCTTTTGCCGAATGTGAGTTGCAGCAGTGTTGCACTGGAAATTGAGGGTGCGAGGTGGTGGGTGATCAATTTATGTGCTTATCAGTCAAGTTGCTTTGTCATGGATGGCATCACACCTCTTGAATGTTGGAAATGCAGTTATTCTGGCAAGAATAGTATTCCATCACAGTGGGTGAGAGAGAGACTTTGAGGAGTTAAGAGGTGAGTGATGAACCATAGAGTGTTCAGCTTCTGAACTATTCATGTAGCTGCAGTATTTATTTGGCTGGTACCGTTAACTTTCTGGTTAGTGGTGACAGTCAAGATTTTGCTGTGGTTTTTGATTGTGGTGGTGAGATTTTTCTTTTCACGTGGAGATGACTGTGTGCCTACATAAACAGCATAATCTAATGAATTGCTCTTAGTTGTATTAGTTTTTGCAATTTATGAGCGAACACTCCTACTTCTAACTTTATGATGAGGAGGAATTTCTTTTGAGGGATGAGCTCTGGGCAGAATTCTTGTGTATAATTAAGACTGAGATAGATCCTTGATCAGTAAGGGAATCAGGGCTTATGAGCAATATGCAGGAAAGTGGATGTCAAATCAGCTTTTGGTGGAACAGCTTAAAGGAGCCAAATAGCCTACTCCAGTTCCTATTTCTTATGGAAGGAAAGTCTTGATAAAATAATGGAAATAGTTGGGCCTAGGACGCAATTATGGAACTCCTGCAATAATATCAGAGGTTAAATGATCAACCTCCGATAATCACAACCATTGTTAGGTGCAATTTCAGTCAGTGGAATGTTTTCTACAGATTCCCAGTAATCTCGATTATACTTTACCTCACAAGTTTTGAGATGATTTGTAATCGGTTTAGGTTCTGGGTGTAAGCTTGCTCGCTGAGTTGGAAGGTTACTTTTCAGAACTTTTGTCACCTTATTAGGTAACATCATCAGTGAGCCTCCGGTGAAGCACAGGGGTTAGTGACCTGTTTTCTATTTGTATGTTTTGGTTTCCTTGGGTTGGTGATGTCATTTACTGCAGTGACATCATTTCATGTGGTGATGTCACTTGACGTTAGCATAAGAAATGATGTCACCGCAGGAAATGACATCACCAACCCAAGGAAACAGAAACACACAAATAGAAAACGGGTCACTAACCCCTGTGCTTCACCAGAGGCTCACTGATGTTACCTAATAAGGTGACAAAAGTTCTGAAAATTAACCTTCCAGCTCAGCATGCAAGCTTACATTCAATAGTATAGCTCCATGATGCCACACTTGATTAAATGCTGTCTTCACATTAAGTCACTCTACCCACTAAGCATTTACTGTACCTTACAAAATAACTAAATTCTAAAGGTGTATGTTTGGGCTAAGGATGTAATGAAGTTAAGAGAAAAGTATTCCTGGTGGAATCCAGCTTAAAAACATTATTGGTGAGTAAGTGTCATATTGTAGTACTTTTCATTAAAGATGATTGAGAATAAACTGGGATGTCAATTGGCCAGATCCCACACTTGATCAGTTTTCCATTTTGTTGGCTGGAGGCCTGTATTATAATTTTGCGATAATAGTGGTTCAAAGATTTCTGGAGCAAGTCTTCACAACAGTTGGATTGCCATAGCTTTTATTGTGACACATTTACCATTTTGAAGACTTTTTAAAAAAAATCTAGCAACTCTGCTAGAGCCTTGAAATCTTTTCTCGATCGTAAAGCCTGTAGTAAAGGCCATCCCGTGCCAAGTTTTGTCTTTTTTTCCTCGTAACTATTATAATAAAGACTGTAGAAGTTTTGAACAAGGCTTTCGTGTGTGTGGAGGCTCTTCCAAACCCCTCTGCATTACGGCAAAATGCAAGGAAAAGTCTGGTCTAATCAATTAATGCTACACTTGTCTCTGGCTTCTATTATCTCCACAGTAACTCTCCTTTTCTTAGTCTTGGTCAATTATTTTCAAGTTTCTTCCATTCATTTGAAGTTGCTAAAATACCATACTGGACCTGTCCATGCAACCTCATCATAATGAATTGAGCATTCATTTCTGTTTTTGTTCAGTTCTGCCATCTTTCAGGTTTGAGACTCCTTGCCTCCCTCTCCTCCCTCTGATAATCTTTAGCCTTTTGGGTCCCAGATGGCATTTCATTGGTATTTCCTAATATTTGGTTTTTCTTTTATATCTGTCTGTGATATCTTGGCTCTTTACTCAATTTCTTTTAGGAAAAGCAAAGTTAGTGCAGTATTAAGTGGTCTTGATCCTATTTTCCTGTATATTTATAAAGATCAACAAGAGAATATTTGGTTTGTCAGTTCATAAGGAAATATTCTTCTTGAATCCAGTGTTTCTTGTTAAGCACTCCACGTGTTTTTTATGCCTGCTATTGAAAGTGAAGCACTTTGTCAAAAATAGCTTTTTAATCTAATTAACTATTTTACATTTTGAGAACAAAACACAAAATCATGAGTAGACAACAGGGGGAGATCACTGATTTTTGTAGTTAACTGGCTTGATTGTGGTTCTGGTACTAACAGTTTCTAGATTACAGTGGTGCTGGAAAAGCACAGCAGTTCAGGCAGCATCTGAGGAGCAGGAAAATCAAAGTTTCGGGCAAAAGCCCTTCATCAGGAATAGAGCTGTATTCCTGATGAAGGGCTTTTGCCCGAAACGTTGATTTTCCTGCTCCTGGGATGCTGCCTGACCTGCTGTGCTTTTCCAGCACCGCTCTAATCTGAACTCTGGTTTCCAGCATCTGCAGTCCTCACTTTTGCCTTCTGATACTAACAGTTTGTAAATTTGCAGTATAGATACTTAGTATGTTTCTATATATAGTCCAGTGATTTTTGTCTTTATTTGTTGCAAAGGTGCTGCGCCAGTCTCTGGATAAAATTGGTTTAAAGAATGTTGGTATTATTGCTGCTGATGGAACTTGGGGGATCGCAAATGATATGTTAGTTGATCCATACCTAAATGATGCAGTTAAAATTATAGGGTAAGTTTTTAGGGCTAACTTGTCTAAGAAATTTCAACCCATGTTTTTTGTCTGTCTTATATATCCTGGGGTCCAATTTCGTTTCACATGTACAGGATGCAAATGAAAGCCTATTTTGGATTGACTACATTCATTAGGATTGATCTGTTCTATTCCAGTGGTAAAAGAAATTCCTCTTTCTTATATTTAATGAATGAATGGGATAGGAATTAAGCAAAAACATTGACCGTGGATCAAAATTGGAATATTAAAAATTCAAGGAATGTCTTCAAGGATAACTTTGAAATGTCCAGTGTTGCCTGTCTCCAGTGTGTATATGGAAAAAAAATATAGTTAGCCTAGTTTGGCTCCCTTCCAAATCAGCAAAAGTTTCTGATATGGCTATGAATCGTCTGCCTTTTTAAATCATCTTTTGATGTCTATCAAAAAGAATCTGACTACCAAATGGCTAGAATCCATAAAACAAACCTTTTTTGAAAATTTGGATATCTTTTATTCATTCCTGGGATGTGGGCATTGCTGGTTAGGCTAGCATTTATTGATCTTTTCTTAATTATCCAGAGGGCATTTAAGAGTCGACAAGGTAAAGGTGAAAGATTTCTTTCCCTAAAGTATTGGTGAACGAGATGAGTCTTTGCAATGATCAGTAGTGCTTCCATGGTCACCCTTTATTCCAGATGTTTTTATTGCATTGAAATTCCATTATCTACCATGGTAAGATTCAAATCTATGTCCCAGATCAATAACCCACTATTTCACTGTCTGTCCTTTTGAAATCTAATCATTTGAATTCTTCTACTGACCTCTTATAGGGAGACATTAAGAGTGGCAATAAATCAGATGATTGTATTATCAGCTTGGCATGTAATATGCAGTGCTTTAACCACTTGTCAAAACTATTATCTCTCTCTCTCTCTCTCTCTCTCTCTGTTTTTGCTTTTCTCTTTTTTTTCTCTTCCTTTTTTGTGTTCTTTGCTCTTCCTTCTGTTTCTACTTCTCTCTCCCTACTACCTTTTGCAAGCTGAGCCCACATCTTCTTATGAAAACTGAGCTTGGAGAATTGTCAATATCAGTTATTGCAAGATCAAATATACCAAAGCTTTAGTACATATTTCATATATGCACAAATATCAGAAACTTTGCAACATTTTTGAATCACATATTGAATTTATGTTTGTGTTGCATCTTATTATACATGTGAAAGAAAAATAAATGATTGTAGGGTATTTTGATAAAGATGCTGCTTTATTTACAGTCCTGCTTTGAATGTTTTTTGCTGATTTATAAATATTAGGTCATCTGATGTTTTTGGTTGTTACTGTTAACATCCAAACCTGTGAAAATTAGAACTCAAAGGTAACTACAGAGAAAATAACACACATCTTTTGTTTTAATTTTAATGTCACTAAACCTCAAGAAAACCATTAAAAAACTAAACTATCTGTAGTAGATGCATCTGTTAGTGACATTATCAGTAAGCTTGACCACCCCACAGTTATTGTGAAGATGAAGTCTCACCTTCTCATTTAAGATGACCATCAATGTATTGTACAGCTCTATCACCATGCTCAGTGACCAAAAAGAGGCTTCGGTCTGGTGAAAGTACAGCACAGGACTAGTTAGATGCCAAGCAGTTCAACCAGCATGTGATAGACTGGGTTAAGTGATCTCAAACAACAGATCAATTTAATGCTCTGGAGTTCTGCTAGATCCAGTTGTGATTAGTTGTGGTCAACAAAATAACTCACTTAAAGAGAGTTCTACAAATGTCTTTATTGAAGTGATTGGGGAGCACAGCACATCAGTGCAGCGGACAAGGTTGAAGCATGTCCAAGCGCTGTGAGCCAAATATACTGAGTGTGAGTGAATGCTCTATCTCAACTTCTTCCTGAGATTTCCACCATCTTGGATGCCAACATGTCAGCTAATTGATACACTCCACACGATATCGTGAAACAGCTGAAGGCACCGGATACTGCAAAGGCTATGGGTCCTCACAAAATTGTGGCAGTAATAGTGAAAAAGTGCCCCAGATCTATCCATGCCCTTAATGAGCTGTTTCAGTATAGTTGCTGGTATCAACCTGGCAACATGTAAAATTGCCTAGATGTGTCTGGTGTGCAAAAATAGAATGAATCCGACATGAACCATTATTGCCTCATCAGTTTACATTCAGTAATCAACAAAGCTTTGAAAGGTTTCATTGACAGCAGTATCGATGACTGTCTTTATCCATGTTTGTCTGCTCACTGATGTAAAATTTGGGTTCCACCAGGCATACTCCACTCTTAATCTCATCACAGACTAAGTCCAAACATGAACAAAATAATGGAACTCAATGGACTCTGCCCTTGACATCAAGATGATTTTTGATTGAAATGACATCAAGGAACCCCAGTAAGACTGGACTCATTGGAAATTAGAAAGAACACTCTGCTGCTTGGAGTCATAGCTATCACAAGGGAAGGTTTTAGATTACATTACAGTGTGGAAACAGGCCCTTCGGCCCAACAAGTCCACACCGACCCGCCGAAGCGTAACCCACCCATACGTTTATCCCTTACCTAACACTACGGGCAATTTAGCATGGCCAATTCGCCTGACCTGCAATTCGCCTGACCTTGTGGGAGGAAACCGGAGCACCCAGAGGAAACCCACACAGACACGGGGAGAACGTGCAAACTCCACACAGTCAGTCGCCTGAGGCGGGAATTGAACCCCGGTCTCTGGCGCTGTGAGGCAGCAGTGCTAACCACTGTGCCACCGTGCCGCCCATAAGGTTGTTGTTGTGATTCTTGGAGGTCAGTCATCTCAGCTATAGGACATCATGGCAGGATTTCCTGAGGGTAGTATCCTAAGCCCAACCATCTTCAGCAACTTCATAATGACTTTCCCTCCATAATAACATCAGAAGTCAGGATGGTTACTGATTGTTCAGCTCCATTAGCAATGCATCAAATACAGAGGCAGTCCGTGTCCAAATACAGCAAGACCTGGACAACAGTCAGGCATGAGTTAGTGTGATGTAAGTGTTCTTTGTAACTTGTACATAAGTAACAGGAAATGCTCACCACCTACAAGTGAGAATCTAGCCATCACCCCTTGACATTGAGTGGCATTAGCATCGCAGAATTCCACACTATCAACATCCTGGGGTTACCATTGACTAGAAACAAAGCTGGTCTAGCACTAATAATACTGTGGTTACAGGAGCGGGTTGAAGGCTGGGCATTCTCTGGTGAGTAACTCACCATCTGGCTCCTCAAAATCTGTTCACCAGACTGTGATAGAATACTGTATATTTGCCTTGATGAGTGTAGCTCTTGCAACACTCAAGAAGATAAACACATTTGAAGACAAAGCAATTCACTCTATTATCATTCCATTCTCTACTTTCAAAATTTATTCTCTCCACCTCCACAGTGGCACATACAACTGCCACCTGTCGGGAGCATTGCAGTAACTCACCAAAAGTCTTTTTCCAAACTCATTACCTCGGTCATGTAGAAGATCAAGGGCAGCAGAAGTAGGGCAACATCATCCCCAAGCTGCACATCCTGACTTGGACCTATATTACCATTCCTTCATTGTTGCTGATCCAAAATTCTGGAACTTACTTCCCTACAGCACAAGATGAACCTAAACCATGCGAACTGCAGCAGTTCAAAAAGGTCACCACCACCCACTCAAATGCAATTAGGAATGTTAGTCTAACGAGTAATGCCTACATCCCGTTAATAAGTAAAAATGAATAAATAGTATATGTTGACAACTGGCAATTTTCTATTGTTCAAAGAAAATACTTCTGTAGATCTTGTTGCTTTTCCAAATGTAATCCATTTTAAGGATTTTGTGAACACCAAATACTGATGAGCTATTTACTAAAGTATGTGCGATATTTGACAATGGACTGTGTATTCTGACAACTGTTAGAATTAACATTTAATGAGCAGATCATCAACATTACAGTCAAGTTTAAATAAAATTCACAATGTGATTAAGTTGGTGTTAAATTCTATTTCTGTGCCATGAATGGTATATAGTCATAATTGTACATGGTGAATCAGTTTTGTTAATAACAGGATACAGGCATTTTCAGCACTCCTCCCTAACACCTTGTTATTACATATTCATTGCCTGCACGTCTTCTGATGTGATTTTCAAGAAAAACAAATTAGAATTTTTTTGCTTATTCTCTACCCAAAAAAAAAATCTAGTACTTCAGTAGAAATTGTTTGAGCAGTTCTGTGTATTTTGTTTTTTTCACAGTAGCTGCTTATTAGTTGATTGCAATGTTGACAAGGTGATTACTTAACACAAATATGATAGTTAAAGCTAAAAATGAAACAAAATCAGGTAACTGATGTAATTAGGAAAACCAGGCTTTTTACAGTACAAAATACTGTTTGTGCATTACCAGCTTTAATGGTTTAGTGAATTTACTGATAAACCTGCAAAATTTCTTCAAACATGGACTACAATCTTTAATAAAATCAGAAATTGATGGAAAACCTCAGCAGATCTGGTAGGAACTGTGAAGGTAAAATTAACATTTTGGGTCCAAATGAAGACCCTACTTTAGAATTGACTTGAGCAAGGAAAAGGTTGACATAAATGCTGAAGATGGTGCAGGAGGAGTGGGGAGGAGTAAATGATAGGTAGAGATAGAGAGAAGGTCAAAGGTGTGGTCATGGGCCTAGTTATGCCTGTCTTTTTGTGGGGTACATGGGTTCCTTGTTCTGGTCGGATATGAACCCCCACCCACAACTCTTTCTCCGTACATCCATTACATCATTGTTGCTGCTTCCCTGTCCTGTCTGGATTGGAAAAGTTTATTAATTCCAATATCCACCCGCCTTTACCTTTTCACTTGGTCCATCTCTGACTCCTCCCTTCCCTTCCTCAACATCTGTTTCCATTTCTGGGATAGGCTGGCCACCAATATCCACAACAAATGCACTCACTCCTATAGTTACCTTGATTATAAATTGTCACACTCTGCTTTCTGTAAAGACTGTATTCCATTCTCCCAGTTTCTCTGACTCCATTGCATCTGTTCCAATAATGCCATCTTCTGCAAGAGGGCCTCCAAAATGTACACCACCTTCCTTGTCTGAGGATTCCCCACAACTGTGGTTGACAGTACCCTCAGCTGTGCCTGACCCATCTCCCACCCCTTTGTCTTCACCTACCATCTCACCAGCATTCACATTCAAAGGATCCTTAGCTGCCAATTCTGCCACCTCCAGCAGGATGTCACCAGCAGGCACACATTCCCCTACTCTCCCTTATCAGCCTTCCACAAGGACCATTCCCTCTGTGGTACCTTGGTCTGTTCCTCCTCCACTCCCAACAGCGCTCCACAGCATCTCCCCATTCAATTGCAAGTGGTGCAATTTTTGGCTGTTTACTTCCTCTCTGTTCATTATCCAAGGGCCCAGACGCACCTTCCAGATGAAGCAAAGATTTACCTGCTCCAATCAATCTAGTTTACCATATTCACTGTTCAGTGTAGTCTGCTGTATACTGGGGAGATGAAATGCAACTTAGGAGATTGCTTTGCAGAACACTTATATTCTGTCTGCAAAAATGACCCTGAGCTTCATGTTACCTGCCACTTCAGCACCACCACCATGTTCTCTGGCCAACATCTCTGTCTCAGGCTTGCTGTAGTGCTGCAGCAAAGCTCAGCACAAGCTGAAAGAACAGAGTCTCATTTTCCACTTGAGGATCCTGAAGCCTTCCAGGCTCAATATAAAGTTCAATAATTTTAGGAACAAAATCAGAAATTACAGGAAAAGCTCAGCTGGTCTGGCAGCATCTGTGTAGAGAAGTAAGTTAACAATTTCAGGTCCGGTGACTCTCAACTTTGGGGCCTTTAACTTTAGTTCCTGAGCATCTTTGACTGTGACATTGCCGCAAACCCTACACGCCAGACCTTGTCATCACATGGGCTGCTACCAAGAACAACGACTGTCAGCCATTATTGGTCCCCTATTGATTCTCCCAGGCTGATCTTTTGCCCATTCCTTTTTCTCACTCCGTGTCTGTCTCTTCCCCTCCTTCTGGACTCATCTCCACTTATCTCTCCATCCTCTTCCTCCACTCCATCTTCAGCATATATATCAACCTAGCTAAAATCAGTTCTGAAGAAGAGTCACTGGACCTGAAATGTTAACTGTCACCTGTTCATAGATGCTGTCAGACCTGCTGTGCTTTTTACAGCAATTTGTTTTCTGATTTCCAGCCTTTGTAATTCTTTGGATTTTTTTTTTGTTTAGTGCTCCAATCTTTAAGTTTATTTTTGTAATTTCCACTGGGAATAATATGTGACAAAACCACTGCCTTATTTAACTGTTTAAATATTTTATCCAAACTGATCATCAATGCCCTAGCTATGCAGTCATTCAGTATGCTGTATCTGGGATAGATGAGAGTTGTTGCTTTATTGAATCACTCAGCTTGCATGATCTTTCAAGTTCTAATGAATCTCTCTGAGCAGTTAAGTTTTTCTTTTGGCAGTGAGAAGTAGTCACGGCCTTGCTGCACTAATCCTCCTTCATCCGGTGAGTCAGTGTTGTGGGAAGAGTGGGCCTAATATGGCAATCTCCTTTCTTTATTTGTTGCTTCCTCTTTGACATGACTATTACAGTGCAAAGTCATCTTTTTCCTTTCTGAATAGATTCAGATAATTTTAACCCACTGTGGGGGGGGGTGCAGTTAGAAAATTTTAGAACAGGCCACCCAGCAATGGTTTTTCTGCAATGCTGTTTCTAGCTTCTGGCAAGGCAGGACTTCAGTACTAAGGCCCATGATTTGCATAAAAACTTACTGGTCAGCTCTTAAGGATTGAAGTTTGTCTGGGGATGGTGAGTCACTTGTCACTGAAGATCCCCATCCTCATAATTGGTGTTTGGATCATTAAATCTCAGCCAGAGTGTTGCCCTTTAAGATAGCGATTGGGAGGAATTTTCTTCTCAAAGTGTCATTATTCTTGGGCATTCTGTTCCTCAGACTGCAGTGGAGACCTGCCATGTCCAACTCAACTTTGAAAATATTCCAAGTTTTTATTGACAAGGGAATTACGGTTATTGAGGACAGGCAAATACAAAGAATTATACAACACTGCAACAGGCTCCTTGGCCCACCAATACTACACCAAATCACTCAAAGCCATTTGCCTCTTTGCTACCAATATACCTCAACTTTTTGCCTATTCATATTTCAGTCAAAATCCTTCTTAAACTTTATCCTCCTTCTCTGGCAGCATATACCAGGCACTTGCCACTCTCTCTATTTTTCAAAAAAAAACTTGCCTCTCAGATCTCCTTTTAAGAATATGGAGTTAAGGCCACAAACTTAGCTGTATCCATATCAAATGGCAGAAGGACTGAGTGGCCTACTCCTATTTCCTAAGACACATTAGTTGATGGGATGGTGGCCAGCTTGTGGCCCAGATACAATGCAGCTTGATGGGCTTACTTCACATAGTTGGAAATTGTGGAGGTGACTCTGTTGTAATTGTTTAAAGTTGCTTTTTTTTAATATGATTTTGATATTGTAGCTTCTACTTCAAAGTTTGTGTATATCGTAATGATTTTGTTTCCTGTCAAATGTTCAGAAAACTAATTCTGATCTGTGTTTTGTACCTATTGGTTTGCTATTCATGAGAAATCTTCATTCTGATTGGCCAATCAGCCTGCTTGTTGATATCATCCTTTCTGGACAGCACACATCTTGAATAAATAATGTCTGTTTCAAAATAATGTTAAATATGCTATTTCACATTCCAAAGCCCATTGAATCTTATGGGCAATGTTTTTTTTTAAAATTAGCAGAGTGCATTGCCTCAGACTCATCTGAATTAAATATTTCAGATTAATGTTGTCAAATGACTAAGCAATAACTGTTGTTTCTGCCAGCCTTGTATTTTTTGAATTCTGTGATGGGGTGTCTCATTGCTACCAAGGTCAGGGTTTTTTGTCAATCCCTAATTACCCTTGAACTGAGTGGCTTGCCATGCTATTTCATGGAATCTAAAAGTCAACCATATTGCTGTGGATCTGGTATTGTATATAGGTCTGTCAGGTAAGGTCTGAATGTTTCTTTCCTGAAAGAACTTTAGTGAACCAACAGCATTTTTTATAGCTGTTTATGATTTGCTGACTACCATTATGAAGGCTACTTTTCAACTTCAGTTTCTTTGTTTAAAAACAAATTTAATTTGTATCATGAGTAAAAACAAAGTGTTGTAGAAACTCAGTATGTCTGGCAGATTTGCAAAGAACCAAAAAATGTGAACATTTCAAGTCCAGTGTGACTCTTCAGCTGCTATGGTGGGATTTGAACCCATGTACTGAGAACATTAGTCTTTGTCTCAGCATTAAAATTATCTCAACATCTTCCCTGCCTTTAACTAGATGATGGTTGTACTTTGCATTGTAAGATGTGTTGTTTTTTTTCTTTAGCCTGCATAAATGCATTAGTGCTTTGGATCTTTCTAAGAGTGACAGAGACCATATTTAAAATTAATTTCAGCACAAATTTCAGGGAAGACTCAACTGGCTTGTATTTCTAGCTCTTGTCCACTATGCATTTAACAGTAAATTGTTTAATCCCATCCTTAATTGGAGGGCAGGAAGACGATAAGCTCGTGGTATCATTGTTAATGTTCTGAGGTCATGAGTTTGAATCCTGCCACAGTAGATGGTGGAATTTAAGAATCTACTGAAGACAGTGAAACCATTCACTGTCAGAAAAGCCCATCTGGTTCACTGAAGTTCTTCTGAGAAAGCAACCTATCATCCTGACTTGGTCTAGCCTCCAGAACTGATACACTCAACTGCCCTATACACCCGAATAGATGGCAGAAATAGCCCTATAGACCCCACTAAGAAGACCTTACTAACATCTGGGGCTAGAGCCAAAATTAGAAGAGCTATCTCAGACCAGTTGAGCAACAGCTTGGCATTGTCAAGCTTACAGAATTCTAACTGACGGGCAATGTCCAGGCACCAGGATCACCATTCCAATGCCAGGACAGACCCAGCAGAAGTAGTGGCACAGTAATATACAGTCAGGAGGGAATTGCCCTTCGAATACTTAACATTGACTCCAGACCCCATGAAGTCTCATGGCTTCAGGTTGAACATGGGCAAAGAAATTACTTGCTGATTACCACATACTGTCCTCCCTCGGCTGATGAATCAATACCCTCATGTTGATCAACACACAGAGGAAATGCTGAGAGTGGCAAGGGTGCAAATTATTTTGTTTTATTGACATGTACATGGACAGTATATGGGTCACCATTTACAATACCATCTTGGGTACAAAAGTACCTAGGTACAGCTTCTTCAATTACAAGATGTTAGAAAATAGAGAAATAAAACGTCCAGCATCGCAGAATAAAAGTTCAGAACAATGTTGTTCCAACCCAGACCACAGTGGCATCCTCCAGTCTGCAGTAGCCCCAGATCATTCCAAGCTTCACCTCAAGGTTCATGAGCCTGGGAGATTGAAGTCCAACACCAAGAATGGCTCAGCAGCAGTACTATTGATCAAGTTGGTTGGATCCTAAAGGACATAGTTGCTAGACTGAATCTGCAGCACTGGTGAGAGAACCAAGAGGGGGGCAAAGCATACTTGACCTCATCCTTGCCAATCTGCTGGCTGCAGATGCATCTGTTATTGCCAGTATCAATAAGAGTGACCACTGCACAGTCCTTGAGGAGACCAAGTTCTGCTTTCAAATTGAGACCTTCCTCCATTGTGACTATCACCATGCTAAATTGGACAGACTTTGAACAGATCCAGCAACTCAAGACCTGGCATCCATGAGAGTCATCAACAGTAGCAGAATTGTACTCCAGCACTCCCTGGCACAGCATATGGGATCAACCCTGATTCAATGGAGAGTCCAGGAGGGCATGACAGGAGCTTCTCCAGGCATACATGAAAATGAGATGTCAACCTTGTGAAGCTACCAAACTAGCTTAATTGCATACCAAACAACATAAGCAGCAAGAGCTAAACGGAACAAAGCAGCAAGTGAAAGACATAGCTAAGTGATCCCACAACTAACAGATCAGATTTACGCTCTGCAATCCTGTCCCATCAAGTCATGAATAAATAACTCACTGAAGGAGGAGACTTCTTCATTTCCCTATCCTCAATGATGGAAGAGCCCAACAGATAAATGCAAATGATAAGACTGAAGCAACTTTCAGCCAGAAGTGCCAAGTGGGTGAACTATGTCAGCCTCCTCCAGTGGTCCTCAGCATTACAAATATCTGTCCTCCTTCAGCTGATGAACCCTCCATGTTGAACAACATGTGGAGGAAGCACTGAGGTACCAATCTGCAGCCAATTCGATTCACTCCATGTGATATCAAGAAACGGTTGGAGGCACTGGATGCTGCCAAGGCTATGGGCTGTGACAACATTTTGGCAATAGTATTAAAGACTTGTGCTTCAGAACTTGTGACTCCCTTAGCCAAGCTCTTCCAGTACAGTTACAACACTGTCCAGGTATGTCCCATACATACAAAGCAGAACAAATTCAACCAATTAGCACTCTGTCAGTCTACTCTCGATCATCAATAAAGTGGTAGAATGTGTCATCTCTTTAACAGTGCTATCAAGCAGAATCTGCTCACTGATGCCCAGTTTGGGTTCTGCCATTCGACTCTTAACCTCATTACAGCCTTGGTTCAAACACTGACAAAAGAGTTGAATTAGAGGTGAGTGTGACAGCCCTTGAAATCAAGGCCGCATATGACCGTGTGGCATCAAGGAGCCCCAGCAAAACTGGAATCAATGGGTATTGGGAGGAAAACTCCCCTGGTTGGAGTCATTACTTGACATATAGGAAGAAATTTGTTGGAGGTCAGTTATCTCAATCCAGGACATTTCTGCAAGAGTTCCTCAGGGTAGTGCTCTAGGCTCAGTCACCACCTTTTGCTTCATTGATGACCTTTCCTCCATCACAAGGTCTAAAGTTTGTTTACCAATGATTGCACAATATTCAGCACCAGTCACAACTCCTCAGATAATGAAGCAGTCCATGTTCAAATGCAACAAGATCTGTTGGACAATATCCAGGCTTGGGCTGACAAGTGGCAAGAAATATTTGTCACACAAATGCCAGGCAATTCGAGACATTCAGTGGTTTAACCATCACTGAACCCCCACTGTTAAAATCATTGGGGTTACCATTGACCAGAAACTCAACTGGACTGGTCACATAAACACCTATGGCTACAACAGTATTTCGGAGGCTAGGAGTATCTCACCTCCTGACTCCTCACTTGCCTGGATGGGTGCTGCTCCAACAACACTCGAGCTTGACACAATTCAGGGCAAAGCAGCCACTTAATTGACACCACATCCAGACAGATCTAATCCTTCCATCACCATAGCAGTAGTATGTGACAATGAACAACATTATGTTGTCTTTGGTTTTTTTCAGAGGGGTCATAAAGTCAGAGGTTCTAATATATCTGGGTTTAACTACTTGAGAATGCTTTTAAGTCTTGCACAATGAAAGGGGAGCGGCCAGTACTCACTGCTCAGGATTTGTTTTGGTTTGAGTAGACTGGCTGTTTCGCAGCTGCTGGTCAAGTCTTAGCTGGGAACTCAGAAGCTGCTGGACCCAAAGAAACAGCTCCATGCTGATTTTTTTTTTTCTTCCCCCTCTTCCCCCTCTTTCTCTCCTCTCTCGTAAGAACCTGTATTTGATTTTATCTTTTTATGTTTATGGGGACGCATAAATAAATTCTGTTTTGTTTAAAACCAGGTAGTTGATACATTGTTCACCTGCTTAAAACAACTAATAAAGTTAGGGTCTGGGCTACCTTCTTGAAATGTTTTGGGGGGATCTGGCCTAGTTCATAATAAGTGTATACTGTCTACAAAATGCACTGCAGAAATTCACTGAAGATCCTTAGACAGCACCTTCTAAGTTTACAACCACTTCCACATAAAAGGGCAGAATAAAGATGGAAGCACCACCATCTGCAAGTTCCCCTCCAAGCTGCTGACCACCCTGACTTGGAAATATATTGCCATTCCTTCACTGTCGCCAGGTCAAAATCCTGGAATTCTCTCAGCAGCAGTTTAAGAAAGCAGTTCACCACCACAATAGCAACTAGGGACAGGCAGTAAAGGCTGGCCAGCCATTGATACCAACATCTGATAAGTGAATTAAAAAGAGGTGGTAAACATAAAACAGCATGGGAACAGGCCCTTCAGCCCATCATATTTGTACTGTGCGCAATGCTAATCCAAAATAATTCCATCAGTGCGCACATGGTCCATGTCCCTTCTCTTCTCTGTTTACATGTCCATCTGAATGCCTCAAACATTGCTATCATGTCTGCTTCTAATCAGACTACAGTAGTGCAGCATTGATTCACCAACTTACCTTCCTGTCAAGCAAATGGTCTATAATTTTACAGAAAAGTTCAGTTTGAAATCAGCGTATATATATTATGTAAAGTGACCTCAGATTCTTTCATTTTAATGTTACAACTAATTTTCAGTGCAAGATTGCCAAATGTACTGCACTTAAGCATTTTTCACTTGAGCAATTTTGAGTTGTAAATTGCTCCTTTTCTTTTCTTTGTTGTATGCTATAGATTTTTCACAAATTTGCAGTGCATGTTAATAGTTTGAGATCTGTGTTTGATATCAGCCAAATTTAAAACTTTCAACTTATTATAATTGATGTTTCTGTGTTGTAATATGAAAACGTACCTGTTCTCAGTGCTTTGCACTGGCCCACTTACGGATTTGCTAGTTTTGCTTGAAAATAGGAGGGTGAAAGCCAGTTGTGTATGCCAACACACATTAGGAGTATAATGAATTTGAAAAGAACACGTTTTTTTAAAAAAAATAAATAGCTGCAAAATGTTTCAAAGGTGAGTGTAGGATGCGTGAGAGTCCAATATCTATAGACACTTCCTAATTGTAACTTCTGTCTTACAAATTTGTATTCACTCCTAAGTTTAATTGCATTGTGCTTAGTTAGCTAAAATGCTAACATTTCCTTTGACTATCTCTTTTTCTGCCAAGCTGCTGAGATACACCATGGACAAAATGGGTCTAGAGCAGGTGAAAATCATAGCCAGCGATAATCTTTGGGAACCAATATCTTGGTCTGTGCTTCAAGATACTGAACTATGTGATGTGGTCGACATTATTGGGTAGGCATTTATATGCTCTATTCTCGCAAGGTAATAACAATTATTAGGTTTCCAATGTCAGTGAGCTGCTTCTTTGGGGAAGTTCTTTGCACTTGGATGTCACCTGACTTGATACTGCAATTTGAAATCTAACATTCGAGGTATTCCACATATGTGCAGCTATAGAGACAAGCAGTCTAACTATACATACTCCTTGCTGGGTTACAAATGTCAGTGTATAACTTGAAGTGGGAAAGAAATTGAAAACCAAATACGTGACGAGGTCAATGTTTTTGCCTAGGTCACTTTTTTTTTATCCTTTAATGTGGTAAATCCAATATGTAAATCTAATATAGCAAAATCAATTCAAATGGTTGAAGCTGATCACCAACTTATCAAGATTTTATTAATTTTCACCTTTCTCTGTTAACATTTAGCTGTATTTCTGAAGTTGCATTTAATGTGTTTGGGCATGAAATCCATAGCGCATACCATAATTGTTGGTTTTTAAAAATGGTCTGTTTTAAAGTCGAACTAGGTGTAATTATTTTCAATGTTTGAATGAAATGTAAACACTTTTGGGTTTATGAATATTTTGTTTTATATCTTAGAGCCCATTATCCTGGAACATTGTCAAGCAGTAATGCCAGGAAGACTGGAAAGAAGCTATGGTCATCTGAAGACTACAGTACTGTTAATGATAATGTTGGAGGAGGTTGCTGGGCTCGTATACTTAACCAGAATTTTGTCAATGGCAATATGACTTCGTAAGTGTTAACATGGATTCTGTTAACAAACATCTGACTGTACATTTCTCTACAGTATTCTAAAGCAAACAAGTTCTTGGGATGTGTAAAATAACAATAAGACTGAAATTTGTGGACTTGACTTTTGAACTATTGTACTACTCTGGATGATGCTCCTTCCATAGTGCTCTCACATAGTCTGAAGACACTTACTCATTGTCAATAAGTCACTGAAGGCTAAAATATTATTAGGAAGGCTAATGGAATATTGGCCTTCATTGCACAAGGGTTTCAGTACTGGAGCAGTAAAGTAATTCTTCAATTGCACAGACATTTGATTAGACTACACATAGAGTACCGTGTACAATTTTGGTCTCCTTGCCTCAGGAAAAATATTAAGTTAGAAATCCCCTGGACCTGATTAAGTATTTCCCAGGAAGTTAGGGAAGAAATTGTGGGGCTTCAAGCAAAGATATTTGTATCTTCAGCAGCCGCAGGTGAGGTTCCGGAAGTCAAAGTCAAGTCACCCTAATCTTAGCAGACCATAGTGCTGTTCTCTCATTTAGAAAGAGACAATTAGTGATGATTTAAGCTGAGGGCCTCCATACCTCCGGTGAGGGGAAAGGTTGAGAAGTAGACTTCCTCATGGTAACCTCAGCTGATTTGGGGATTGAACCCATGCTGTTGGCATTAAACTGCTTCACAAACCAATCGTCCAGCCAACTGAGTTAAACCAACCCCTGTGGTGCAGGAGAACTGGAGGGTGGCTCATGTGCCACTATTTAAGAAAACCTGCAAGAAAAAGCCAGGCAACTACTAATCTGAGTCTGAGGTCAGTGGTAGGTAAGATCATAGAATTTCTACAGAGTGGAAGCAGACCATTTGGCCCATAGAGTCCTCACCAACACTCTGTAGAGTATCCCACCCAGCCCCACCCCCTACCCTATCCCTGTAACCCTGAATTTCCTATGGGTAACCCATAGCTTACACATCCCTGAAAGCTACAGGGTAGTTTACCTATCCTGCACATCTTCCGACTGTAGGAGGAAACCCACGCATGCACGGAGAGTATGCCATCTCCACACAGTTGTCCGAGGGTAGAACTGAACCCAGGTCCCTGGCACTATGAGACAGTAATGCTAACCACTGAACTATCACATCTTTGGAGGTGATTCTGAGAGACAAGACTTGTGCGCATTTGGAAAGGTAAGGACTAATTAGGGATAGTCCGCATGACTTTGTGTTTGGGGAAGCATGTCTCTCACACTTGAGTTTTTGAAGAGATGACTTCATGGACTTTAGCAAAGCCTTCAAGGTTCCACATGGAGACTGGTTAGTAAGGTGAGATCTAGGGAGAATGGTGAAGAATACGTTTGATATGTTTGCAGTCATCGGTCAGAGCATTGAGTACAAGAGTTGGGATGTCATGTTATGATTGTGCAAGACATTTGAAACATTGCAGTCAAGATTAGAGTGGTGCTGGAAAAGCCCTGCAGGTCAGGCAGCATCTGAGGAGCAGAAAAATTGACGTTTCAGGCAAAAGCCCTTCATTAAGAATGAGGCTGGGAGCCTCGAGGGTGGAGAAATAATGGGAGTGGGGCTGGGGAGAAGGTAGCTGTGTGCACTAGGTGGATGGAGGTGGGGATAAAGATGATTGGTCAGAGGTTGGAGCTGACAGGTGGGACAGGTCATGAGGAATGTGCTGAGCTGGAAGGTGGGGGGATGGAAAATGAGAAAACTGGTGGAGTCCACATTGATGCAGTTTGAAACATTGGATACAATTCTGGTTGCCCTGTTATAGGAAGGATGTTATGAAACTGAAAAGGATGCAAAATTGCAAGGATGTTACTGACACAGGAGGGTTTGAGTTACAAGGTGAGGCTGAATAGGCTGGGATTCTTTATTTTTCCCCTGAAGCATAGGAGACTGAAAGGTGACCTTGTAAAGGTTTATAAAATCATGAGGGGCAAAGCTAAGGTGAAAAACTAAGGTTTTTCCCCAGGCTAGGGGGAGTATGAAATTAGAGGGCATGTGTTTAAGGTGAGAGGGGAAAGATTTAAAAGGGACCTGAGAGGCAACCTTTTCACGCAGAGGATTGTGCATATATGGGGCGAGCTGTCAGTGGAAATGGTAGAGATGAGTACAATTACAGCACTTAAAAGACATCTGAACAGGTACTTGGATAAGAAGGGTTTAGAGGAATATGAACCAATTGCAGGCAAGCGGGACCAGTTCAGTTTAGGAAGCGTGTTTGCCATGGATGAACTAGGCTAAAGGGCCTGTTTCCATGTTGTATGATTCAGTGTCTTGATAGAGTGCAATGAAAATTCACGAGGCTTGTTCCTGGGACTGACCTATGAACAGAGATTGGGCAACTAGACCTTTGTGCTCTGAAGTTTGGAAGAATGAGAGGTGACCTTGTAGAAACCTACAAGATTTCAAAATGGATAGACAGCATAGGAACATAAGATGTTGCACCTAATTGGGAAGTTTAGAACCGTGGGGCACAATTTAACAATAAGGAGGATGCCATTCAGGTTAGGAAAAATTTTGTTTTACTCGGACAGTTGAGAGTCTTTGCAATTCTCTTTCCCCAGAGGCTGTGGAGTCTCAGTGTTTGATAATATTTAAATTGGAGATTGATTTCTGATTATAAATTGTTGAGAAGGTTATGGGGATACTGTGATTTTAAAAAAACATCTCTCCACCCTTCAGGCTTTCTGCCTGTATTCCTGATAAAGGGCTTTTGCCCGAAATGTCGATTTTACTGCTCCTCGGATGCTGCCTGAACTGCTGTGTGCTTTCCCAGCACCGCTCTAATCTAGACTCTGGTTTCCAGCATCTGCAGTCATTGTTTTTACCTACCCTGATAAAAAATATTGAAATGTTCAATCAGCCAAGACCGAAATGAATGGTAGTGCAGGTTCGATAGGCTGAATAGCCTATGTTACATTTCAGTTTCCAATGCATTGCTTTTTTTCTAGTACAATTGCATGGAACCTGGTGGCAAGTTACTATAAAGAGTTACCATTCGGGCAGGATGGACTGATGACTGCAGATGAACCATGGAGTGGGCACTATGACGTGCAGTCACCTATTTGGGTTACAGGTAAATAAATATTCTTTAAGATTCAAACTTTATGGTCCCAAAGTTAAAACATCCTGTATATTCCACCTAATTAGCAAATTACAGAAGGACGCAATCCAGTCTCTCCCTAGGAGCAATTTCCTCACTACCACTTGCTGTCTTCTCTCTCTCGTTATAAATTATCTGTAAAAACCGATAGCAGAGTCTTCGATTCTTTAACTTTTTTGTGGAATATTCAAAATGTATATTCATGATGTGTTACTTTGTCATAGTTGGTGATTGTTAATAGAGTGAATATGCTTTATCAATAATGTGCTACTCATTTTAGAAAATTGTTGTGGTCTTTGGAAAATTGCCCTGCAAGTGTTAAAAACTGTATTTCTCCACATTTTAACTCTTATGAGCTGCTAAAGTAAATTATGACAGAGTTCTGTCACCAAAGCCTGAGAGAACTAACATTATATAAAGATTGACACAGCTCACAGTTTCTACTGGCACAGTGGTGGAGTGCAGTAATGGAGCAATTAAGCCGGTGCCTCAGTATAACAAATGATGTGCTCGAAGATTAGGTGATCTACAAATACTAAGCAGTAACTGTATCAAGTCATCAACTACATATATTTGCAGCAGAGAAATGACCTATTTGGCCTAACTTGTCCATGCCAGTGTTGATTCTCCGCGCAAGCTTCTTTCTAACCCTTTTCATCTAACCCCATGAATGTACTTTCTCCCTCATAGTTACCTAATTTACTCTTAAATGTGTCAGTGCCATGAATTAGTGTTACTATATGTTCTGAATGTATCCATGTACATTATCCTGACATTGTGAATGAAAGATTAGATTCAAAATGAGCATAGGCTACTAACATGCCTGAATTTACAGTATGAATAATTTTTTGTGCAAATATTTCAGTTGTATAAAAATATTAGTCTTAAGATGTATCTGATTTATAAAGCGAAAAATATGGAGGAAATAACTAGACACAGGACAGAATATAATTCATCTACATTTGAAACAGGTAATATGCTCCATAGAGATTCCAACCTCCTACATCGATGTCCATTCCCATGAACAAATTCAAAAGTAAAAAGGTGGGACTGTTTTCCTTGGTGAAGAGAAGGTTAAGGGGAGGTTTCTTAGAGATATTCAAAATCATGAAGGATCTAGACAAATAGATAGGAAGAGACTGTTCCTACTGGTAGAAGGATCTAGACTGTGAGGGCACAGATTTAAGGTAAAAGGCAATGGAGACAGAGGAACTTGACACTCCAAAAGTGGTTAAAATTCAGAATGTGCTGCCTGAGAGGGTGGTGGAGCTAGGTTCAATCGAGGCATTCAAAAGGAATTCGATTACTATCTGAAAGAGTCCTATGCAGGGTGATATAGCAAAGGGAGTAGAACGGCACCAGGTTACTTGTTTAGTTAACCAACACAGATGGGCCAAATGGTGCCCTTCTGTGTTATAACACTTCAGTGATTCTGTCCTCCGAGTTCACAAATCTATATCTCCAACCCTTCAGTATTCCTCAGCATTCTTGCACTCCTGCTTGACTCCCATTTAGATAAGCCTAAGTCAACAACTCTCTGTCCCAAAATGCCTATCTCCAAATTGTCCATTGAGCCATATGTCATGCCTTGTCATACCTTCCTGCACACCGCATCAGTGCGGGATTAATCCTTCCAACCTCATTCCTCTGCTCCATTAATCATCACAAATATTTCAACTTAATCTTTCCTTAAGCATTTGTACTCAAGACAATGCATATCTAGTCTAGTCTCTTATAACTTTGTCCTCCATATGATTCTGAAGATACACACTACACCCCTCCAAGGCCATTACACCCTTCATGTGATGTGCTGCCAGATCAGAACTCTATACCAGGCCAAGTAAGAGCTTCATATGATTGCAAATTCACTTTCACTGCTACATGATAGGAAGGCTTCTTTAGTTTGAAGGCTAATATTTAATTCACCTCCTGTAATCTTTTGGTATCCTATGGACTACTTTTCATTGATTTCTGTAATTGGTCCAATAAATATTTTCCATTCTTCCATGGTTCTAACTTCTCACCATTTAAGAATTTACTCTCCTTTTTGCATTCAGAGTAGATGACCTGATACATCTCTGAACTCTGCTGCCTCGGATATGCCCTCCAATTTAAATCTATTGACTTGCTTTGTAGTTTTGTACTCCACTTTCACTGTTCACTGTCCCACTTAACTTGATGTTAGCAGCCAGTTTGGATAAGTGGTTCGCCCTTCAGCCAAGTCCTTTATACCTACAGTGAAAATTTCACACCTCAGAGCAAATCACTAACAGAGCTCAGTCACAGCTACTCTTCCAATGTTGTCATGAACCTCCATCAACATGTATCACGTGTTCACTCTATTTATAAAATATGTTAAAGAATAATGCACTAGAAAGAAACAACTTCTGACAATATGTACGTTATTTTCAAAGCGACTCATTACCTTGTCAGAAGTGAGCACGATTGCTCTAAATTCCCTGGTTTGCTTGAACAAACAATGCTGTGTGTGAGAAGTGCTATTTAAATTAACTTTTATTTTTTGCAGCACACACCACACAGTTCACTCAGCCTGGATGGCACTACCTGAAGACTGTTGGTCACTTGCAGAAGGGTGGCAGTTATGTGGCTCTTACTGATGGGAAGGGAAACCTCACCATTATCATAGAAACAATGGTATCTACATTTCATCATGTTACATGCTACATTGTGTCCTAACCCTATACTATGTATTCATGTGTGAATCTTTACCAATTCATTACTCTGTCATCACATTTGGCCATTTCTTTCACACCATATGTTTTTCACTTTCTGGCTGTTTTCCTGCACACAGAATTGGCAATGCAATGTTGCTTAATTTGTTGAGCCATTTCAAAACTCAGTAGCAGCTAATGGCTTCTGGAGTCAACATTTCTGATTCTACGAAGGTGCTCATTAACTTGTGTGTCTTCCCAATATTACAAAGTCTAGAAAGTTAAATGCACAAGATTGACATAAATAAGTACTAAATCTTTCTCTTCCAAAAGTATTTACTTCTAACTTCCTTTTAGTTGACATCTCAAGGGTGGGATATTAGTTCAAAGTTGTTCAGATCTAAATATATTTTTACTTATTTATTATTTGTGTTCACTTTATCTCAACTTTTTCTCATCGTAACATAAAATTGCTTCAAGCCACTGGGTATTTATATGAGATGTCATTTTGATTAGGGTGTCTTCAAAATTGCATTTTTCATTTTGCCCTTGTTTCCAACGGATTCACAATAAATAATTAGAATGGTGACGCCATTTCTCATTACTGCCACTTGCTAGTATGTAGAACATTAATATCTGAAAGGTAACTGGGCGACAACCTGCAGCTGAGATTAAGGCATCTAAGGGAAAGTTTAGTAAGTTCAGTAGTGTCAAAATGTGAGAGGGCCTGTCACTGGAAGCAAACTTTGCACTATAAAACATTAAAGAGCTACTTGAAAATAATTTTCCACTTATTTTAGATTAATTGGATTCTGAGTTTATTATTTAGTAAACAAGATCTCATTTCATGATCTCACTTTAATATATCTACTAGTTTGATTTTCTTTTGGAACTTGAGGAAAAATAGAGACTCCCAATTCCCTGAAAAAGAGTGCTGTATTGGGATAGAGGAGCAGAGGGATCTAGATATTGGTGATTATAAATCTACACCTATCTAGAGGTAGAGTCGTTGATTAAAGAAATCATTTAAAATGTGTAAACACAGGACTGAGGGGAACTTCCAGAGGGATTGAATTGAAAAGCAGATTATGATTTTGTTCAAAACCTTGGTTAAGCCAAATCTGAAGAGATCTGGTCTCCAAAAATGGATTTGTGTCCTGAAGAAAATACAAGAAAGCTTTATTAGGATGCTCGGAGAAAGTGAGTACTGCAGATGCTGGTGATCAGAGTAGAGAGTGTGGGGCTGGAAAAGCATAGCAGGTCTGGCAGCATCCGAGAAGCAGGAGAATCGACATTTCGGGCATAAACCCTTCATCCTGACTCTCCTGCTCCTCCGATGCTGTCTGACCTGCTGCGCTTTTCCAGCACCACAATCTCGACCTTATTAGGATGCTACCAGAACCCTAAAATTTTGCACTCTTCAGGATAGATTGAACAGGCTGGGGCTCTTCGCTGTAGCAAAGAAAAGATGGAAGTGTAACAGAGATATGATTGCTAATTTGTTTGATCAGGTGGAAGTAGGGAAGATGCTGCCGATTGCGAGAGCAAGTAGTCATAAATAGAGTGTAGTCATTAATAAAATCACTGGGGTATTTGGTAGAATTTGTTTTGTCTAAACAATGATTAGTATGTAGAACTTTGCCACAAGGATTAGTTGAGACACTTAGCGTTGATGCATTTAAGGGGAAGTTTTTTAAAAAAGCACAGTTATAGAAAAATACATTGGGGTTAGATGAAGGCTGCAGTGGAGCATAAGCACGAGAATGAACATGTGGCCTGACCTGGTTCTGTGTCACTAATACTGGATAATTAATTGACATGGTTTATAATAGAAATCATGTCAAAAATATACATTTAAGACTCCTTGATTTCGGTAAAATTTCAGGTATCTCTTTACTGTTGCTTTGCATTTTATTTCATTTATGGTGCATTTTAATATTGAGCGATATTTTAAAGCTGTTTTTTTCTAACTTAGACCCATGATCATTCAATGTGTATCAGGCCACCACTACCACCTTACGATGTCCATCAGCAAAATGTGACTTTTAAGTTGCAAGGATCATTTGTAAGTACCATTAGTTGATCAGTGCATATTGTTTTTGTGTATGTGAGAGGAAATTATTTTGTAGTTACATTTTGTCATTATTTAATAATAGTCACCATCAGAATTCCCTTTTTTAAAATCTTCTGCATGGGCCTCCCAAGACCCGTGCACAGTCATGACTTCCAGAACTGGAAATCAATGCTGCAATCCACATCAGCATGCTGATTGCCACGCACCCAAATATCAGAGAATAGAGTGAACATTGGTCATGAATAATAAAGTTGCATGCGGACTGTGAATTGGAGAGTAGCACAATGATGTGATTCAATATACTCCTTCTCAAAGTTTATTGAAACCCCTCCTTCACAGTCGATATGTGTCAATGTTAAATATTGCTGTTTCCTCCCTCTTGTCTCAGGCAGAGGCATAATTTGATTTGATTTATTGTAGTCATGTGTACCTGAGTACAGTGAAAAGCTTTGTCTATCAAGCAGTACAGGCAGATCATAGCAATCATACAGTGCTTCGATAGAGCGAGATATACAGGTTACTCAGCAAGATCAGCATTATTTGAAAGTGGTTAAGGAGTCCAGTCATTAGTCGAATAGTGACAGGGAAGACGTTGTTCTTGAACCTGTTGGTGTGTGTATTCAAGCTTCTGTATCTTCTACCTGGTGAAAGAGGATATAGGAGAGCATTATCCTGATGGTAGGGGTCTTTGAGCCTTTCCATGCAACAAGAAGTATAAATAGAGTCCATGGATGGCAGATTGACTTCCATGATGGTCTGGGCTGTGCTCTATATTTTACTGAAAAAGTGGTTTTACACTAGCATCCACTGTAATAGGAAATTCAATCTGTTGCCTATTTGAGAATGAGATAAATGATGTTGAGATACTTCCCAATAATGTTCCTTGATTCTGTTCCAACTGAAAAGAGGAACATGCAGTAAAATGTATTTGTTTACTTATATTTCCACTGGAATGAAATCAACATTTAGTTTCTTAGTATTTCTAAAATTAGAGCATTTAGATGTATTGAGTTATATAACCACTTTAACACCATCTGGATTAAGAAAACAGGCTGTGCTAATGCATAAACATTGTTATTACAGAACGTTGCACACTCAATTTATGCTTGACACAGGAGGAACTGAAAAAAAAAGACCTATCTCTTCAATGAGAAGAGAACTTCTGGGATAATGTATATGTGACTAAGATATAATCAAAGACCTAAGCCTATATTAATGACTAATTTTATTAGTTTAAGATGGTTTGTGGTAACAATTTTGAGAGACTTATTTATAGATTTAAATATTATTTTCCTTTGTTTAAATATATATGCAATGATTAATAACCTATGTTTAAATTTCTTCAGAAAAATATTAAAGCTTTAAAAGTATGGCATTCAAAGTTTGACTTTGTCAAGAATTCATCAACATTTTTTAACCAGTTGTCTGAAATCAAGGTAATTCTTGTCTCTTGACCAACTAAAATGATACTTTTTTTAAATTCTGATTTTCTAACATGCTGTTTTAGCTGAAAAGGTTAGCAATGCACAGTGAGAGTTACAAAATGAATTTGACTAAGTTCTTCCTCATTTCTAAGCTATATTACTAGCCTTCCTTGTCTCCTTATTCATCTCTGTTGTTGCCACATAACTGATATCATCATAGAATCATAATTAAATCGAGATAAGGTGTCATTTTAGTTAGCATTTCATACCACATCAGCTTGAGAAAGTTTGTTAAGCCATAATATTGCAGTGGCATCTTTCATTTAAGTCCAATGTTGGGGATCTACAAGTAGCTCATACCTGAACGGTTTTGGAGGAATTGATTAGTACCTTGACTTCACAAGCCAGTAAACTGTTGGAAGATTAGAGTTTTTGGTTTCATTTCTAATTGAGCCACACCTTAATCTACAGAAATCTGAGAGGAAGACAAATACCAATGAGAGCACACACTCTTTAACAAGTCAGTTCAGAAACTTTCTCGTTAGTAAAATTAATTTAGCTCACTAGCAGTTCCACACTTTGTTTTGGTTGTAGTATGAAATGGATAAAAAAATCATTAAATTTTATTCTTTTCATTTTTTTGTGTTTAAAAAAGCTTGCTGGTTTACATTGGACAGCAGCCCACCTTGTAGAATCTAATATAGGCACACAGTTACACCTTCAAATCCTGCTTTTTAAAGCATGCTGCAATTGCAGAAATTCTTGATTTTTACATTAATTATTCTAATTCAGCCCATTAATGGATCATTTTCACTACAATTGGAGCTGGATGAAATATTCACTATAACCACCATCAGCACAGGAAATCGAGGCAGCTTCCCTGAACCACCACCCTCTACATCATTTCCCAGAGTATATAAGGACAACTTTAATGTTGGTAAGTGAGCAAATAAAAAGAATAATTTAAAGCATCATAACTTGTCTGTGTCCAGCATGGGAAACGTAAAGTAATGTACAAGTGTTATAACAAGTATTTTGTAATCATCAACATAATGAGTCAGCATATTTTGCATAGTTTTTAAGTGAAAGCTAATACAAAATACACACACAAATATTGTCCTTTTACCATATCTCACAAAGCTGTAAGAGCAATACAGTTATAGAGTCATAAAGATGTACACCATGGAAACAGACCCTTCGGTCCAACCCGTCCATGCCAACCATATATCCCAACCTAGTCTAGTCCTACCTGCCAGCATCTGGCCCATATCCCTCCAAACCCTTCCTATTCATATACCCATGCAAATGCCTCTTAAATGTTGCAATTGTACCAGCCTCCACCACATCCTCTGGCAGCTCATTCCATACACGTATCACCACCTATGTGAAAAAGTTGCCCCTTGGGTCTCTTTTTTTTAATATCTTTCCCCTCTCACCCTAAACCTACGCCCTCTAGTTCTGGACTCCCCGAGCCCAGGACTTTGCCTATTTACCCTATCCATGCCCCTCATAATTTTGTAAACCTCTATAAGGTCACCTCTCAGCCTCTGACGCTCCAAGGAAAACAGCCCCAGCCAATTTAGCCACTCCCTATAGCTCAAATCCTCCAACCTTGGCAACATCCTTGTAAATCCGATAGGAAGGAGACCAGAATTGCACGCAGTATTCCAACAGTGGCCTAACCAATGTCCTGTACAGCCGCAACATGACCTCCCAACTCCTGTACTCAATACTCTGACCAATAAAGGAAAGCATACCAAATGCCATCTTCACTATCCTATCTACCTGTGACTCCACTTTCAAGGAGCTATGAACCTGCACTCCAAGGTCTCTTTG
>NC_057719.1:23894328-23897704 GCF_004010195.1 Chiloscyllium plagiosum
CTATACCTACCAGCCTTTCCTTTCACCCTAACAGGAATATACTTTCTCTGGATTCTCGTTATCTAATTCCTGAAGGCTTCCCATTTTCCAGCCATCCCCTTACTTGCGAACATCTGCCCCCAATCAGCTTTTGAAAGTTCTTGTCTAATACTGTCAAAATTGGCCTTTCTCCAATTTAGAAATTCAACTTTTAGATCTGGTCTATCCTTTTCCATCACTATTTTAAATCTAATATAATTATGGTCACTGGCCCCAAAGTGTTCCCCTACTGACACCTCAGTCACCTGCCCTGCCTTATTTCCCAAAAGTAGGTCAGGTTTTGCACCTTTTCTAGTAGGTACATCCACATACTGAAAATTGCCTTGTACGCACCTAAGAAATTCCTCTCCATCTAAACCTTTAACACTTTGGCAGTCGCAGTGTATGTTTGGAAAGTTAAAATCCCCTACCATAACCACCCTATTATTTTTACAGATAGCGGAGATCTCTTTACAAGTTTGTTTCTCAATTTCCCTCTGACTATTGTGGGGGTCTATAATACAATCCCAATAAGGTGATCATCCCTTTCTTATTTCTCAATTCCACCCAAATATCTTCCCTGGATGTATTCCCGGGAATATCCTCCCTCAGTACGGCTGTAATGCTATCCCTTATCAAAAATGCCACTCCCCCCCTCCTCTCTTGCCTCTCTTTCTATCCTTCCTGGAGCATTAAGCTGCCAGTCCTGCCCATCCCTGAGCCATGTTTCTGTAATTGCTATGATGTCCCAGTCCCATGTTCCTAACCATGTTCATCTGCCTTCCCTGTTAGGCCCCTTGCATTTGTAAGTATTTTGTTTTTCCACAGCCCTTTGTTCATGGCACGGAATCTTTATCATTTCCATGGAACACAAACTGCAAAGTTTGATGATAACCAAAGTTACAGAAGCTGAAGGAGCTGAAAATAGCATGACCAGTGCCTCTGAACAATTCTGGTGCAGCCTACACTGTGTGCCATGTTCAAGGACACTGAAAACATGCAGACTTTGCAGGATGTGACATCAGCAATCTCTTTGGTTGAATGGATGCATGTGCTGCGATCTTGGGTCATATTAGTCTAGTTAACTCTCCCTTTAGATATTTTAATAAACCTGTTCAGATGTGTCACAGCTTGTCTGGGGCAGGGGTAGGGACATTACCACTGCAGCAGCACAAGAGTCCTAATCTCTCTTTATATATTTTCTAATCAACCTGTTTAGTGATGTTACACACCTCTGGAGCAGGTAGAACTTGAGCCCAGATACTTAGTAATTCCTCTCTTTATTTTCTTCTTGTTTGTAGAAGTGCTATAAAGAGGTTTTTTTTCCATCACCAAGTCAAACATATAACCTTTCACCTGTTATCCAGCACCACTAAATCACCCAGGTTCCAATTGATCAATTTACGTGTAAAGCCTTTCAAGGTAATCCCCTCATCACTCCCAGCTAAAAGTATGTCATTTGTAGAAGGGATTTAATAGTATTATTTCAATAATCAATTATCCTATGTTATTGGTGAGGAGCATTTGACTTACCTTTGCTGTTATAAATTTAGTTCAGAGGAGTACTGTGATGTGTTCTGGGAGGCACTTTGGTGACCTGTTATTTTGAAGTGAATCTTGCTGCTTCCTCATGGGGTGTAACAGAAATTTTTCTTCTGAATGTTCTCCACAATGCCCAGTGCAGCTGGTTCAATTGCAGCTGTTCAAACAAGATAAAGTATTGCCTGAGTGTTCTAGAAAGGACAACACCTTCAGGCCTGCCTATATGTGTCCTAGCAATATGTGTCCGTCTGTTCCCTGCTCCAAGGGAAAAAGTGTGTTCCACAAAACTGCAGATGTCAGCACCTAACTGCAATGACAGCCTGAACCTCCTAAGGCACGGTTGTTCCGATAAATCAAGAGAGCTAATGCTCTGAATGTAGACCTGGTTATGCTGCTGATAGTGGCGTGTGGTCTCTGCTCTTGTTGACCAACAAAGGAGACTGGACCAGACTGCTGTAGGAACTAGTCTTAGCAAGTTGGTGATTGTGAAAAGCTTAACAAAATTCATTTAAATGTAACCAGTCATCTGATGTATTTAACAGTGCTAAACTCATGAGGTGCCGCAGAGCATAAATTGGTGTGGTTGTACTTGATTTCCCTTTCTTTCAAGCAATTAGAATATTTTTTGGTTGGTATGACTTTAATATGGTTTTGAAGCCCTTGATGTTGATACGGAGTTTGATAAATACATTTAATCTTGCTGTTCAAATTATCTGTGATCCAGAGAGCCCACCATTCAGTGAAGCACCTAATTTTGCTGACCAGACTGGAGTGTTTGAGTACTTCATAAACTACCAAGATCCTGGTGACCATGTGTATACCCTACGCCAGGTCATAACTCAGCGACCTATAACTTGGGGAAATGATGCTGACCAAACAATTAGTGTTATTGGTAACTACAATTGGTAAGGCTTTATTTTGTTAAATTAAAATATTTAAACATGTGGAAATAGAACTTTCTTTGTGCACACAATATTTCTAGCAATTTCACTAAATTTCATTCACACTTGAACTTCTCATTGTTGTTAAACTTTGCAATGTCTCGGGTGTGTTGATTTCATTTTGATGCAGGAGAAATGAGTAGATTTATATTTCTATCTGCTGTAAGTCCTTGTTTAAAGTTGCCCGATTTAATGTTGTTTTGCTTTAAAAGTTATAAGTTTTTTTTAAAATTCTAATTTCCTTGAGCATTACAATGTTCATTTTACTTTTATCTATCCAACCCGGCTGGTGCCATTTAGGTGCAGCCTTGTCCTTTCTGACTCTCTAACTTGAAGCTGTTTCTGGTGCGCAGCCTTCTGTAGCCTGTCATCATCCTTGACCTTCCAACTTGTGATCTCTCCTGGTGCTTGGCTTACAGCCTCTCCCTTTGTCAAATCCTCAGAGAGTAGAGCCCAAGCTATTGCTGCCCGAGCTCTGCACCAGGAAGCTTTCTCTTTGAGCTGTTGGCTGCCTGTTTGAGATGTTACTTCTTCCTAGCCATGTCATAGCCTGTGTCTGATGGACCTTTTTGAGATTTCTCTGGCCCTCTTGGCTTGCATAGATACTTTGGCCTTCCTCTCCCTCCTGGTAAATGAAATAACTTCTAAAATAAATAAAATTTTGAAACTATTTTAACATACACCTTTCTACGTTAATGTCTCCTCACCACCAACCCTGCTACGTGTTTACTAATCCGGCTAGTTATGGCAGCTCCTTCCCTCCCGTGACAGAGGCCCAGGGAGGAGGAAAGGCCCCAAGTTGGAAGGGTAGAGAGAGACACATTCAGAGGGTCAGGAAGAGGAAGGGAGGCAAGAGAGGAGGGGGAGTGGCATTT
>NC_057719.1:23898204-24008650 GCF_004010195.1 Chiloscyllium plagiosum
AGGGAGAGGCTGAACAGGCTGGGGCTGTTTTCCTTGGAGTGTCGGAGGGTGAGGGGTGACCTTATAGAGGCTTACAAAATCATGAGGGGCATGGATAGGATAAATAGACAATTTCTTTTCCCTGGAATCAGGGTGTCCAGAATTAGAGGGCATAGGTTTTGGGTGAGAGGGGATAGATATAAAAGACCTAAGAGCCATCTTTTTCAGGCAGAGGGTGGCACGTGTATGGAATGAGCTGCCAGAGGAAATTGTGGAGGCTGGTACTATTGCAACATTTGAGGCATTTGGATGGGTATATGAATAGGAAGGGTTTGGAGGGATATGGGCTGTCTGCTGGCAGGTGGGACTAGATTGGGTTGGGATATCTGGTCGGCATGGACGGGTTGGACCGAAGGGTCTGCTTCCGTACTGTACATCTCTATGATTCTAATTGAGAGGATCAGGGAAGAGATCAGCCAAAGATCGGAAGGCCAGGAGCTGGAAGGGATTAGAGGATCATGTAGGCCACAAGGCCATGATCCAGTAAGGAGGCCAAATAACAGCTGGCCAGAAAGGGGGAATGATCTAAAATTAATCAAATTTAATTTTTAATTTATTATATACTTTTTAAAATGATTTTTATTTACCTATGTAGAAATCTAGTAAGTTAAAAGCATTTCAGCTAATAGAATATAACGCTTTTTTTTCTGATAAAGAACATTTCAAGGGAACCTAACTCCCATTTTGACATTGATTCCTCTGGGAATCTGCATTTCATGTTTTTTTTTAATTTTTGAAGTTGCAATTTTCAGGAACCACAATCTTAAAGAAGGACTTATTGCCTTGATAGTATTATCATTGATTTGGTGGGTTTTTTTAAAATGCTGTTAAGAGCCCATTTTTAAAAGGGATTTTTCAGATTTAAAAGAAAAAATTTCAGGACTGTTTGCTGAAGAGAAAATGGATTAGCATGGAATAAAGGTCAATAAGGAAAGAGAAAAGAAGGGATGAGCATGAAAAGTTAAGCTTGAGTGGTGAAACTGAATTTCTAAACATTTATCGGTCCAAATTTATATTCTAGTGACAATAACCTCTGTCAACATGAAAGATAATTTCCTTATCTGGCTGTTTTCAGTTTTTGTTGCAGATGACAGCCACACTTTTTTCATCAAGTTATAAAACAGTCATCCATGATATATCATGAGCATTGTGAATTGAGGATATAATCTGTCAGATAAATCTCATTTAAGTAAATGTAGTAAAATTGAGTTACGCTAGTTAGTTTGATAAAAATAGATGGTACAATTTGCAGTACGCTAGACAAATTATGTGTTGAATGTCAAACCAAAAGTATACCAAAAATTAATGTCTTTAAATAGAAGTTACAACGGGCAGAAGAGAAGAACTTGTTCTATTTATGCAGCATGCAAAGCAAGTGGCACTTTAGGGCTGCATACGGCAGAATAGAATATTTTTTGATGCCATTAATACTTTTTGCCTTCTCAAAGGTTTGCCTCCTACAACACTGGATTATGCTATTTGATTTCTGGGATTAATTGCAAAGAATTAAAATGTAACAAGCAAGATAGATACAGGGGAACCTTTTGTGGATTTTAGTGGTGTGTGACCACAATTAGGCAGTCAACAATTTATTGCAATTTTTCTGTTAATTTATTGAGTTTGTTAAGAAGTAGTTAGACATGATTCATTAGTTAAAGAAAACATACATTTGTGGCAATGCAGATGGTTGACTGATACCTGAGGACAAACAAGATGTTGTTGAGGAATATTTCTGTTTTGATGGTGGCAGGATCCTGCACTCTAACTGAGGTGTTAGGGAACTCTTGCCTCAGTCTTCCTCCTCTCTCCTTTTGACCTGTCTTCCATCTGCCTGGTAAGGTCTGTTTGACAAACACAGCTATCTGGGAGAAACTCCCCTCTTCCCTGAGTCTACTGTGTTCTTGGTCCTAGTGTGGATTTGACCTAGCCATGGCGTGGTTAGTCCAGATTGGAATCTGGCTTCTTAATTTCTTGGCCCCCTATGTGCTTTTATTTTTATCACAGTCGTGGCTTCTCTAACTTCTTTGGCCCCAGCATAGTTACTCCAACATGAAATTGGCTTAGTCCCTGCAGGCTTTCTCTAGTCTCTCCTATCCTGAGTACTTCTTTCTCTGAGCCCGATACTCATCGATGTATCATCTTTCTAGGGGCCGGTTATTTTCTCTGTCGATCAGTTGTCTGAATGCTTTTGACCAATAGCCATGGGGCAACCAGTCATGACGTCAAATAATTATCATCCACTTGCCTGCCCTTACCTGAGGGCTGGTTTACCATTCTTTCTAAGCTTAATTTCAAAAGCGGCGTTTTGATAGTAGGGTATGCTTGATGCCAGATGAATTGTTGATACTAATCTTGGGCATCATGACCTTTTTTTTTCATAATTCTCCCCTTTATTTTATATGCTAGAATCTTTGAAATTTAAGAACTGCAGTAATAGCTGTTAAATGAAATCTCATGCTATATAGTAATTGGTAGAAACTTCTGTTTTTAAGGTCAGCCAATATTCAACAAGTTGATGAGAAGCATCTGGATTTCCAAAATGCCTTCTATTAAGTATAACACAAGGCTACATGACAAGTTGGAGAGCCCAAGGTGTTTGTATTTTAGCATGGTTAGAGGATTGGCTCAGGTGGGGATGTGGAGAGGGGGCACCTTTCCAGGACGGCAAACTATACCTAGTGGAGTGCTACTAAGACCAATGCCAGGACCACAATTATTTACAACATTAATTATTTTAGATGAGGGGAGTGAATGTGCCAAGTCTGTGGATGATGCAAAAACAGGTGGGGATGCACGCTGCGGATTAGACGTCACAGGAGGATATAGATAGCTTAAATAAATGGACAAAAACCTGACAATAGAAATATAATGTGGGAAAATGAGAGTTTATGCACTTTGGGAGAACTGTAACTGAATATTATTTAAGTGGAGAAAAAAATACAAAGCAGCACAGGGGAATTTGAAGATCCCTCTACATAAATCACAAAAAGCATCCAAGTTCAGTAGATCATGGGAGTGGGGGGGCAAATGGAATGTTGGCCTTTATTTCAAAGGGACATCCTGCTAATCTATGAAAGGTGCTAGTCAGAACACACCTAGAATGCAGTGAACTATTTTGGTACCCATATCTAAAGAATGATATGCTGTCTTGGGAGGCACTCCATAGAGAGCTCAATAGATTGATCCCAAGCATGGAGAGGTTTTCTTATGGATGATTGAGCGAACTGTATGCATTGGGGTTTAGAAAAATTGAAAAAGACCTTTTTGAAACACAAACGATTCTTGAAGCACTTGACACAGTAGACGTTGCGAAGCTGTTTCCCATGGTGGGAAGGACTATGAGCAGAGGGCATAACCTCAGAATAAGTGGTAACTGATTTAAGACAAAGATCAGGACGATTTGTTTTTCTCTCAGACAGTAGCGAATTAGTGAAATTCTTTACTGCAGATGCCCTTCAAGGCTGGGTCATTAAGAATATTCAAGGCTGAGACAGACAGATTTTCAATCAGTCAGGGAATTGAAGGTTTTGGGAAAGGGCTGGAAAGTGGAATTGAGGGTTCTCAGCAGTCTGACAGGCCAAATGGCCTATGTCTGTTCCTGCCACTTGTGGTCGAAGTCAAGAGTGTGAGTAACTTAGAGAGGAACTTGCAATTGGGAATGTTTCCATACATCTGCTGCTGCTGTTCTTCTAGATGGTAGTGGGAGGGTATACGGAAACTGCTGTCCAAGGAGCCTTGTTTAAATTCTGTATGCTTCCAGGAATGCTTGAATTGACCCAGTAATCTACTTCAGGAACTTTATCAACCTGTGGTTGCAGGAAATTAACATTGCCTTTCATCTCTTTCTCTCTAACATTTTGTCTTTCATCAGGGAAAATGATAGACAAAGTTACACTAATAGTTTGCTCAACAAGCAGCTTACTAAACAGTCCTTTTATACATAGAAGTCCAGCTCATAGTGATGTATTCTCTGCAGCCTGCAGAAATAGCAAGTAGTTACCAATTTTAACCATGTTTGCTTTGTGCGTAACTAGAAGGCATCTAATAAATAATCACAATGAACTACTGCTTAATGTACAGCTTTTTGTTCATAATACTTTTAAAACCATATTCTGTTACTGGCTATTGCTAAGAGCACTGGATATACTAAGATGTAGCTCATTGAAGCAATGTCAAAATTATATTAGTGGTTTGAAAATACCGAGGCATTTACTCAATCTAATAGGTTGTGTCCATAATGCAGCCTTAACAGGTGTACATTTTTTTTTGCCAAGTGCAGGGCTGTGGCAATTACTGACCTTGTATATTTTAGTTGACATGCTGCTTATGAACTTTTTTTTTCTAGGAGAAACCTGAATATAACTTGTGATGTACTCATTGAGACTGCCAACACTGGAGGTGTATTTATTGCTGGAAGGGTAAACAAAGGGGGTGAAGTTGTTCGACATGCTGAAGGCTTATTCTATTGGGTCTTTGCAGATGGGAATTACAAAGTCACAAATGACCTCCGTAAGTCTTTTTCAACTTTACCAAATGTCATAATAACAAGAATTAAATGTACTCGTTACCCCATTAAAAAAAATTGTGTATATGTTCACACAGATTCCATGGATAAATAAATCTCTATAATCCATAAGGATGACAATGTTCTACTCTGAATATTTCCCTGTAGTAGCGGGGAAAGAATGTAATTTGTTTAAAACTCAGTTTGTTGTTGCACTTTGGAACACTAATCTATGACCATCTTTGCTGACGTTTTCTCTCATCACCAGTTGCAGTCTCCAAAACAAAATTCAAAAGCACGACTCTGAAAATACTAACCATGTAAAGCAGGCCTGGCAGCATACCTGAAGCAAAGACAGCTTGTTGATATTGTAAATGTCAGTTAGTTTTTCTGTAATTTAACGTTTGCCTTGTTCACTTCTGTTTACCTTGTCTTTTATTTATTTTTGAGACCACTGTTCCCATTGAATCTTGACTTCAGGGTGCATTTTATTTTTCTCATGCTTTGAAGGTGTCTTTCTCTAAAGCCTGAAGTCATTTTACTGTTTGTTAATGATAATTACTAAATTCAGGACAGCTAATTGTATTCATCAACTGATCAGTGATCTGAATTTGTCTCTCAACTTGCTTGATCCAGGGATCATTATGAATGCTGGAACCTTTCGCAAGTGATCCTGATAGGGGTGGAATAATTCATTCATGCATGAACCAATGGTATCTATATCCAGTTCCTCAATAAATTTGAAGTAAAAATGATTTGCATTATAATAAGAATTGTGTGGAACATGAAACAAACTCTACCACAATAATCAAATCATTCTATATTATTGACATCATTATCTGATCATAATTGCAATCTTGAGTACCTGACTTTTCCGCAATAAAATATATCAAGGTATTGAGTTAATTCTTTTTCTAATAGTATCTCAACGAATGTGTAAATCTCCTGTTAGTGTGAAAACTGGTCACTCACAACAGGCTCTCAAAAATGCTGCTGAAGGGTCATTATGTGTAAGAACATCATAAAGGAGCAATGAACTTGGATCGGTTTGCAAGATTTCAAGGTTACATCATTATTCATCACCCTTTACTGAACAAAGAAAATTTACAGCCCAGGAACAGGCCCTTTGGCCCTCCAAATCAGAGCCGATCCAAATGTACTGTCTAAACCTGTCGGTCAATTCCTAAGCATCTGTACCCCTCTGTTCCCCACCCACTCATGCATCTGTCCAGACGCATCTTAAATGAATCTACCGTGCCTGCCTCTACCACCTCTGCTGGCAACACGTTCCACACTCCCACCACCCTCTGTGTGAAGTACTTGCCGTGTATATCCCCCTTAAACTTTCCACTTCTCACCTTGAAAGCGTGACCTTTCGTTATGGAATCCTTCACCCTGGGTAAAAGCTTGTCTCTATCCACCCTGTCTATACCCTTCATGATTTTGTAAACCTTAATCAGGTCCCCCCTCAATCTCCTTTTATCTGATGAAAATAAACCTAACCTACTCAACCTCTCTTCATAGCTAGCACCTTCCATACCAGGCAACATCCTCGTAAACCTTCTCTGCACCTTCTCCAAAGTGTCCACATCCTTTTGGTAAAGTGGCGACCAGAACTGTACACATTATTCCAAATGCGGCCGAACCAATGTCCTGTACAATTTTAACATGACTTGCCAGCTCTTATCCTTAACACCCTGTCTCCAATGAAGGCAAGCATACTATATGCCTTCTTGACCACTCTATCCACCTGTGCAGTAACCTCCAGAGTACAATGGACCTGCACTCCCAGATCTCTCTGCCCATCAACTTTTCCCAAGGCTCTTCTGTTCATTGTATAGTTCGCTCTAGAATTAGTCTTGCCTAAATGCATCACCTCACATTTGTCTGAATTGAAATCCATCTGCCACTTTTTCACCCAACTCTCCAGTCTATCTATATCTTCCTATATTCTTTGACAGTCCCTTATGCTTTCTGCTAATTCAGAATCTTTGTGTCATCTGCAAACTTGCTGATCATACCAACAGTGCCCTCTTCCAGATCATTTATGTATTTTACAAACAACAGTGGCCCCAACATTGACCCCTGCGGAACACCACTGGTCACCTTTCTCCATTTTGAGAAACTCCCTTCAACCACTACTCTGTCTCCTGTTGCTCAACAGTACTTTATCCACCGAGCTAGAACACCCTGCACACCATGTGACTTCACTTTCTCCATTAGTCTACCATGGGGAACCTTATCAAACGCCTTACTAAAGTCCATGTGTATGACATCAACAACCCTTCCTTCATCTATCAACTTGGTCACTTCCTCGAAGAACTCTATTAGGTTGGTAAGGCACAATCTCCCCCACACAAAACCATGTTGCCTATCACTGATAAGCCATTCTTTTCTAAATATGAATAGATCCTATCCCTCAGTACCCTGTCCAGCAACTTTCCCACCACCAACATCAGGCTCACTGGCTTGTAGTTACCCGGAATATCCTACTACCCTTCTTGTACAGGGGGACAACATGAGCAACCTTCCAGTCCTCTGGCACCTCACCTGTATTTAAGGACGCCACAACGATGTCTGTCAGGGCCCCAGTTATTTCCTCTCTCGCTTCCCTCAGCAACCTTGGATAGATCCCATCTGGTCCTAGGGATTTGTCCACCTTAATAACCTCTAGTCTACCCAACACATCTTCCCTACTTATGCCAACATGATCCAGAGTAATCTAACTTCTATCTATAATCTCAAGATTCGTGGTCCTCTCCTCAGTGAACACATACAAAGTAATCATTCAGAATCTCACCCATTCTCTCAGGTTCGACACACAGCCTTCCTTCATTATCCTTCAGTGGACCAATCCTTTCTCTAGTTACCCGCTTGCTGCTTTTTTAAGAATAAAATGCTTTGGGATTCTCCTTAATTCTGCCCGATGGATTCCTCGTTTAAGACTTGTCCTACTCTTCCGATATTCCTCCAGGGCCTGTTCCGTTCTTTGCTGCCTAGACCTAATGTACGCTTCCCTTTTCCTCTTGGCTAGTCGTACAATTTCTCCTGTCATCCACGGTTCAAGAATATTGCTCTTCCTATCCTTTGCCTTCAATGGGACATGCCTATCCTGCACGATCTTTAACCTATTTTTGAAAGCCACTCACATTTCAAGGGACTTCCCTTCAAATAGCTGTGTCCAATCCACATTTCCAAGCTCCTGACTAATTTTGATATAATTGGCCTTGGCCCAGTTTAGTACTCTTCCCTTAGGACCACACTTCTCTTTATCTACGAGTATTCTAAAACTTATAGAATTGTCGTCACTGTTCCCAAAGAAGTCCCCCACTGCAACTTCTACCACCTGTCCTGGCTTGTTCCACAAATATGACCCCTTCCCTCGTCGGACTATTGACATACTGCTCTAGAAAACTCTCCGGGACGCTTCTTACGATTTCTACCCGATCCAGACCTCTGACCTAAGTGTATCCCAATCAATGTTGGGAAAATTAATGTCTCCCATCACCACTACCATATTGTCTCTACATCTTTCCATAATCTGTTTACCTATTTGTTCTTCTACCTCACGCTCAGTGTTGGGAGGCCTGTAATACAGCTCCAACAATGTAACTGCACCCTCCTTATTTCTCAGCTCCACACATTCCACCCATAATGCCTCACTACCCACGACCTCCATAGTGTCCTCCTTTAGCACAGCCGTGATATCATCCCTGACCAGCAATGCAACTCTTTCCCCCCCCCCCCCAAACTTCCCTCCCTGTCCTGTCTGAAGTGTCTATATCCTGGAACATTTAGTTGCCAATCATCATGCCCTTCCTTCAACCAAGTCTAAGTCTCTGTGAATCCAAGCCCCTAGTTCATCTGCCTTACACACTATACACCTTGCATTAAAGAAAATGCATTTCAGGCCACCAGTTCTTTTGCGCTCATCTGCTGTCTGCCTACTCTTCCTTTTATTAATGCTATCTTCATGATTCTTACTGTCTCTAGTCTTCACCTCACTGCCCACTTGTTTTCTCTTCTGGTTCTCAGCCCCCTGGCACATTAGTTTAAAACCTCCCCAACAGCAGTAGCAAAACTCCCCCAAGGATATTGGTTCTGGTCTGCGACACCCCCAGCAGTATTGACAGGCAAAATATCGAAAGGGTGAGAGAATCTAGAATTAGGGATCTTGCATCTTAGAGAAACTCTGACTGTAAAAGATTCAAAGTCCTTGACATTTTAAGATACAGGCGTGTGATTTGAGATATGTTTAAGGCTGAAATAGATTCTTGATAAATAGAGGAATCGAGGGTTACAGGGAATGGTTAGGAAAATGGACATTAAATGTCAAATCAGCCATGATCCTATCGCATGGCGGAGCAGCCTCAAGGGGCAAATGTTGGTCTCCTGTTTCTGTTTCTTATAAATTTTGTCTTAATGATTGTTGAAAGGATATTTATCATTTATTGATAAACTTTGTCACTCTTAAGTATTGCTGACTCCTCTAAAACATGCCATTTTTGTTATTGACCTTCAGTGAAGAGAAAATGGCATTCCACCCATTTTATTCAAATGACCTGCATCCCTTTTCTGTGAACATTACTTTTTCTTTTGAAAACTGATGTTTGTCTCCAAATAGTTCTAAAACACAGTGCTGCTGTTGAGCCATTGCTGCATTTCTGCTGCAGTTAACCAACTTTTTTTTTCTATTTTGAAGCTGGTAAAATTGTGTTGGCTTCAGGCAAGTCAGGTACACGTGCAGGAAAATGGCATACCCTCACTCTGAGCATTCAGGTCAGTATAGTATAGTGTTTAAATTGTTTTACTGCATCCTAAACTTTGACATGATATAGAATTCTGTATTTTAAATGTCTTTCAAATGAAAATTAAACTTGGGGTGTTTCTGTGGATTGATTGATGAGCTGAATACTGATTACGTTTTTGGTTTTCCAATTCTAAACGGTTTTCTTAAAGCCCCCGATGATTAACATTCCAACAATTTACCATTGCTAAGCAATGTTAAATTCTAGATTTTTCATTCTTAAAGCCACTTTCACTGCTGGCTTTAGTGTTTATAAGCTAAAGCAATGGATTTTAATACCAGAAGTTATATTTTTAATGAAGAGCATTAAAGCCTGACATTCCTGAGTAGACACTTTAATAATCATTAAGCAAATCGTTTGACCTTGCAGATTTTGCTCAGTTTCATTGCGATGATGCATAATATTGTTTTAGTTTATTGAATCTTGTATACAATGTTGGGAGATTCATAAATTTTGTAAAGTTGCAGAGATGTTGATTACGAAAACAGATCCTTTGGTCTAACTCGTCCATGCCAAAAAGATATTTTATCTAGTCCCATTTGCCAGCATTTTGACTGTATCCCTTTAAACTGTTCCTACTCATATGTCCATCCAGAAGGAGAGAGAAGATCAAGAAGTGTGTGTTTTTAATATGACTTACTTTTCACCTATTGGTACATCCTGAAAGGTTTCTTCAGGATTAAGTCATTGCTGATTCCAACTTAACAGCATACTATTTGAAAAATCCTTTCCCTGTTCCTTCCTGGCTAAAATGGTTGAGCAAAATTTTAAACCATCTTCTGTTCTGGAGCTGTTTAGTGTTTTCTGTTGCTGAACAATTTTGAAGATGCTGCCATTATATCCCAATGAAAATGGAATACGAACATTGAGAAATCTTGAGCTGTTCTGCCAGAAATAAATTTATTATTGTTTCTAAATTTCAATATTTGTGCAATTCTGAACTTAAATTTTAAATCAAATATTATAATTTTGTCTAATTTACTTAAGAACACAGGTTACTTTGAGGGAAACTCGTAAGGCAGCATTTACCTTTTGATTTCATTTTCCCTTAGGACAATTTAGCATTCGGACTGTTGAATGGCTATCCTCTATGGAAGAACGTTCGTATATTTCAACCACAGAATGGCTGGGCAGCTATTGGAACACATGAATTTGAACTGGCTCAGTTTGATAATTTCCACATTCAGGCTAGTTAACCATCTATGAATCCATCTCTACAAATCTTAAAATTTATGTTAAGATTGCTGCATTTGTATGAATAATGTGTAGTGTGTTCTTTTGCTATTTTGCAGTTAAATATTGGAGAGAGTAAACTAAATTTAACAGGATATTTGAGTATTTAATTAAACCCCACCTTCATTGAAACATGCAGAATTAAAAGCTTAATATATCAATATTGTACCAATGCTGATAAATTGTGCAGAGCAAGTGCTGTTGTAACTAATATAATTCAACTTGAAACTGTATATTTCAACCAAAGGTGATTCTATGTTTTATGCAAATATCAGCTAAAGTATGTATTGAGATTGAACTACTTCAGAATGAATGGTATTGTCTAGCAACTTTATCCAGTTTGTAGATGAAATTGGCAATTCACTTCTTCACTTTTTTTATATTAAAATCTTAATCTTTCTTTTCAATTCATTTTTAAATAAGACCTTCTGGATTTCTAACTTTGTTTTTCTAATGTAAGCATTGCCTACTCATACTCAATATTAAAGACTGATCCTCCGGTTGCGCTTTTAAAGCTGATTGTCCTTTAACCAATAAAAATATCTTAATCTAACTCCTGTACTGTGTTTTTTTTTGTCTGTAGTTGGTTTTAGTTAAAATGTATGTTAAGTCCAACAGGTTTGCACTATATCACAGATGGAGATTTTGAGTACTGCACTTGTCCTCACTAAATAATTTGACTCTGATTTTATTACCCTTGTATCTTTGACCTAACTTGTGTGTTATCTGTTATTACCTGACTTGACCTTGGCAGAACCCAGGCTTAAATTCTCACTTCAACTTTAAATTGTCTGGGAATTGACAAGTGTTGAATATTTGGAGAGTGATTTTGTGTACTGCTATGAACCTTTAAAGTGTATAGCATGGACAAAGTCTGGTGCTGGCTGTTGTCAAAACTGGTCTTTCTTCCCAGTAATGGTACCCTCTTGCATGGGTCTGCTCTTCCCAGTCCAGCCTTGTCATACCAAAAGAGTCAAACTAATCTGATAGAAGTTGCTAGCTTCAATCTGAAGGGGCAGCAGTACTATCTCTAAAGCCCAGTGGACAGTCTTGGGATCAAAGGTCTGAGTAAGACCACATCTGGAATAATGTGTACTGTATTGGTTGCCCTACTTCAAGGATATAATTTCTTTAGAAGCAATTCACACAAGTTTGATTCAGCTGATGCCAGGGACAAAAACGTTTGCTTCTGAAATAACCTTATTGAGTTCTTTGAGAAGGTGACCAAACAGGTAGATAAGAGTAAACTGATTGATGTGGTGTATATGGATTTCAGCAAGGTGTTCAATAAGGTTCCCCACAGTAGGCTATTGTACGAAATGCGGAGGAATGGGATTGTGGAAGACAGAGGGTGGTGGTTAATGGGAAATGTTCATTCTGGAGTCCAGTTCCCAGTGGTGTACGGCAAGGGTCGGTGTTGGATCCACTGCTGTTCGTCATTTTTATAAACTAACTGGATGAGGGCGTAGAAGGGTGGGTTAGTAAATTTGCAGATGACACTAAGGTCGGTGGAGTTGTGGATAGTGACGAAGGATGTTGTAGGTTACAGAGAGACATAGATAAGCTGCAGAGCTGAGCTGAGGTGTAGCAAATGGAGTTTAATGCGGACAAGAATGAGGTGATTCACTTTGTTCAGAGTAACCGGAATGCAAAGTACTGGGCTAATGGTAAGATTCTTGGTAGTGTAGATGAATAGAGATCTGTGTCCATGTACACAGATCCTTGAAAGTTGCCACCCAGGTTGACAGGATTGTTAAGAAGTCATACAGTGTTTTAGCTTTTATTAATAGAGGGATCGAGTTCCGGAACCATGAGGTTATGCTACAGCTGTACAAAACTCTGGTGCGGCCGCACTTGGAGTATTGTGTACAGTTCTGGTCACTACATTATAAGAAGGATGTGGAAGCTTTGGAAAGGGTGCAAAGGAGATTTACTAGGATGTTGCCTGGTATGGAGAGAAGGTCTTACGAGGAAAGGCTGAGGGACTTGAGGCTGTTTTCGTTAGAGAGAAGAAGGTTGAGAGGTGACTCAATAGAGACATATAAGATAACCAGAGGGTTAGATAGGGTGGACAGGCAGAGCCTTTTTCCAAGAATGGTAACGGTGAGCATGAGGGCGCATAGCTTTAAATTGAGGGGTAATAGATATAGGACAGATGTCAGAGGTAGTTTCTTTACTCAGAGTAGTAAGGGTATGGAAGCTTTGCCTGCAATGGTAGTAGATTTGCCAACTTTAAGTACATTTAAGTCATCATTGGACAAGCATATGGACGTACATGGAATAGTGTAGGTTAGATGGGCTTCAGATTGATATGACAGGTCAGTGCAACATCGAGGGCCGAAGGGCCTGTACTGGCCTGTAATGTTCTATAAATAAAGGTTGAGCAGTTTGGCTGTACTCCATTGGAGTTTAGAAAAATGAGTGTTTACTTATATAAAATACAAAGGGGCATGACAAGATGGATTTGAGAGGGTGTCTCCATTGTGGTAGAGGTCAGAATTAGGGGACACAGTTTTGAAGTTAGAGGCCTCCTGTTTAAAGCTGGGATGAGAAATTGTTTTTCTAAGGGCATAGTTGATCTTGGGAATTCTCTTCCGAAAGAAAATAAAGTCTGAATAATTAAATGTTTTCAAGACCAGGTTAGATTTTGATTGACAGGAAGTATAGGGTTATGGGGACGCAGACTGGTAAGTGGAGTTAAGACCACAGTCAAATCAGCCATGATTTTACTTATTGGTGGAGCAGGCTCAATAGCTGAATACCCTACTCCTCTTTATATAGCTGTGTAAATCTTCATTCCGCAGATGTGGATGAGATTAACTATGTTCAATGATCAGTTAGGTGAAGAGAACTGGATAAAGTTGGGAGCAGAATAAGTAAACCATTTATACGAAAGCAATTTCACAATGCAGGAATAAAATCAATACTGCAAATGCTGGAAATTTTAATAAATGCAGTGAATGCTTGAGAAACTCCCATCTGAAAGTAGTGATGGAGAGAGAAACCAAATTAGTACTTCAAATGCAATGTGACATCTTCTGTGTGGGCCAATATTTATTACCCATTTCTGATTGTCCTTGTGATGGTGAACTGCTATAGCTCAGCTAGGCTAGGTACACCCACACAATGCCATTAAGGGTGGAGTTACACAATGTGGACCTATAAATAGTGAAGGAACAGTGGTATATTTCTAAGTCAGGATGGTGACTGGCTTGGAGAAAAACTTGCAATTGTTATTGTTTCTATGTACCTGCTGCCCTTGTCATTCCACTTGGAAGGTTTTTTGAGAAGGTGACCAAGCATGTAGATGAGGGTAAGGCAGTTGCCATGGTGTACATGGACTTCAGTAAAGCCTTTGATAAGGTTCCACATGGTAGGTTGTTGGAGAAAATGCAGAGGCATGGGATTGAGAGTGATTTAGCATTTTGGATTAGAAACTGGCTTTCTGAAAGAAGGCAGCGAGTGGTGGTTGATGGAAAATATTCAGCCTGGAGTCTGGTTACTAGTGGTGTACCACAAGGATCTGTTTTGGGACCACTGCTGTTTGTCACTTTTATAAATGCAGGCATAGGTGGATGGGTCAGTCAATTTGCAGATGACACTAAAGTCAGTAGAGTAGTGGACAGTGTGGAGGAATGTTACAGGTTGCAGGGGGACTTGGATAAACTGCAGAATTGGGCTGAGAGGTGGCAAATGGAGTTCACCGCTGCTAAATGTGAGGTGATTCACTTTGGGAAGAATAACAGGAAGACAGAGTAGTGGGTCACTGGAGAGATTATTGGTAGTGTGGATTGCAGAGGGATCTTGGAGTCCATTTGCATAGATTCCTGAAAATTGCTACTCAGGTTGATAGTGCTGTTAAGAAGGCATACGGTGTGTCAGGTTTCATTGGTAGAGGGACTAAGTTCCGGAGCCGCCATATCATGCTGCAACTGTACAAATGCCAGTGCAGCCACATTTGGAATATTGTGTACAGTTCTGGTCACCCCATTACAGGAAGGATGTGGAAGTATTGGAAAAGGTGCAGAGGAGACTTACCAGGATGTTGCTTGGTGTGGAGGGAAGCTCTTATGAGGAAAGGCTGAGAGACTTGGGTCTGTTCTCATTGGAAAGAAGGCGGCCCAGAGGGGATTTGATAGAGACCTACAAGATGATCAGAGGATTAGATAGGGTAAACAGTGAAAGTCTTTTTCCTGGGATGATGATGTCATCTTGTACAAGGGAGCATAACTACAAATTGAGGGGTGATATATTTATATCAGATGTCAGAGGCAGATTCTTTACTCAGAGTGGTAAGAGTGTGGAATGCCCTACCTGCCAATGTAGTTAACTCAGCCACCGAAGGGAAATTTAAGCAATCCTTGCATAAGCACATAGATGATGATGGGATAGTGTAGGGGGATGAGCTTAGAATAGTACACAGGTCAACGCAACATCGAGGGCCGAAGGGCCTGTTCTGCGCTGTATTGTTCTATGTTCTTATGTTCTAAGAAGCTTTGGTGCATTTCCGCAGTGCCACCCTATAAATGGTTCACACTGTTGCAATTGAACAAAGATGGTGGAGGGAGTGGATGCTTGTGCCAATTTAAATGGGCTGCTTTGTCCTGGCTGGTGTCCTGCTTCAGTGTTGTTGGAGCTGCACACATCCAGGCAAGAGTACCTACATTTTGTAGATGGTGCATGGGCATTGGAGAGTCATTGCAGTATTCCTAGCTTCTGGCCACAATATTTTTACAATAATCCAGATTCTGGTCTATGGTAAGCCCCCAGAACATTGATAGTGGGTAATGTCATTGAATGTGGAGGGACAATGGTTAGATTCAGTTTTGTTGAAAATGGCCATTGCCTGGCCCTTGTGTGGTTTGACTTATTTGTAGTTATTTTTTATACTATGCATAGAATGTTTCAGAATGGGGACTAAATGACATGTGCACAGCTGACCGAATTATCCTAGATACTCTTGCTGCTTCATAAGTTTCACTTTGTGTACAACACCACAAGAAATCAACTAACACATTTAGTGTAAATCTGTTACTATTGTTCATATATAGAGAGCAAAATCATGCATCTTCAGAACAGCCAAACTTTGAAGAGACACTCTCCGTCCAAAAACTGCTGTACACAGAGAATAATTAATAATATGAGTAAGTAAGGCAAAAAAGGGAATAATGGGATGAAGAATGTATTTCAAAGCAATAAAGTAAAAATAGTAAAAGAACAGGAGCTGGCAAGAAGGTTGGTATTAAAAAGGAGTTGTGAAATGAAATTCATAGAATCCCTACCACACACAAGCAGCTGTTTGGCACATTGAGTCTACACCGACCCTCCGAAGAGTGTCCCAACCAGACACCCGCCAGGCCTATGCCTGTAATCCTGCATTTCCCATGGCTAATCCACCTAGCCTACAAGTCCCTGTTCACTACACGCAATTTTGCAAATTGAGGAGTCATGAAATTTTCGGAGGAGCATGGTGGGAAAGGTACAACAAAAGGCCCCATTTACACAAGAATTGCACAAAAGCAGTGTCCTATCTTTGGCCACTCACCATCTCGAAGCTCTGAAGATGGAAAGAGAAAGGCAGGAAGAATTGAGGATCGTGAAGTTAAGGAAATAACCAAAGGGGAGTTGGAATAAAACAGTAAACATGAGGACAGCAAAGCTGGGCATATTTTCAGGCTTACCATATGAATTCCATAGGAGAATGACTAATAATGTATATATAATGCTTAAAGTCCTGGTTGCTATAATGCTTAATTTCCACTATTGAAATTTGGAACTTGTAGTGAAACTTCTAGCTTGTCACCCTGAAATGTAAGTTTTAGTATTATTTTCTTGCTTTTTTGTTCCTATTTATGTATAAATTCAAGGTTCCCTTGTTTTTTTTTGAAACAGTTTGCTGGATAGGTCCTACCGTCCTTTAGTATTTTGTTCCTTCACCGTATTTTGCTTGTTTTGCCTCATTCTTTCAACTGAAGTGTATGATCTCATAAAATTTCACCAGCCATGACTTTGAAAAACAATTACTTACAATTGTAATAGTTTTCTTTCTGTATATTAGCTAATTTTGTATTCACTTTACTTCCGTGAACTTCAATTGTGATTACAGTTCCATAGAATGTACAGCACAGGAATTGGCCCTTCAGCCCACAATGTTGTCCCAAACATGATGCCAGATTAAACTAATCCCTTCTGTCTGTTCTTGGTCCACATCCCTCCATTCCTTGCATATTCATGTGCTTATCTAAAAGTCCTTTTATTGCCCCTATCGTATCTGCCTCCACCACTGCCCCTGGCAGTGCCTTCCAGACTCCTACCACGCTGCGTATTTTAAAAAAAAACTTGCCCCTCACACTTCCTTTGAACTTTACCCATCTCACCTTAAATGCATGTCCCCTAGTTTTAGACATTTCAACTTTTGGAAAAAAGACAGTCAAGCCTATCTATGCATGTCATAATTTTATAGACTTTTTTCATGTCTCTCCTCAGCCTCTGCCACACCAGAGAAAACAACCAGAGTTTTTTTCTATCCTGTCCTTTTAGCTTGCACCCTCATATCCAAGCAGCATCCTCGTAAAACTTCTCTCCAAAGTTTCCACATCCTTCCTGTAATGTGGCAACCCAGAATTGAACAGAACAGTCTTAAGTATGGCCTAACCAAAATCTTATAAGGTTGCAACATGACATCCATATGTGAAATTTCATTAAAACAAGCCTTTTGAAAGTCTATTTACACAATCCTGATTATTTTCATAAGAGCATTTAATCAAATTGTTGAACCTTGACTTGATTTTAATAAATCAGAGCTGATTTTCATTTATTAATTCCTACTGTTTTTTTGATTAATTATTGCACAGTTACTTTGTTAAGCTTATTTCCACAAAGGCTGTCGCAACAGTTTTCTCAGATGCGACTCAGTTGTCAGCACTCAAGTCAGGAGGATCTAAGTTCAGGTTCCATGCCAGAAATTTCAGCTACCACAGTGCAGTTTATAGAGTTTTACAGCATAGAAGCAGACCCTTCTGTCCAACTTGTCCATGCTGACCAGTTATCCTAAATTAATCTAGTCCATTTGCCAGCATTTAGCCCAAATCCCTATCCCTATTCCTATTCATGTCCTCATCCAGACACCTTTTAAATATTGTAAATATACCTACTTCCACCACTCCTTCTGGCAACTCATTCCATACACATCACCCTCTGTGAAAAGGTTGCCCCTTAGGTCCCTTTTAAATCTTGCCCCTCTCACCTTTAACCTATTCCTTCTAGTTTTGGACTCCCTTACCCTAGGGAAAAAGACCTTGGCTATTCACCCTTTAAATTACCTCTCAGCTACTGCTGCAGGGAAAATAGCCCCAGCCTCTTCAGCCTTTCCCTATAGCTGTAACACTCCAATTCTGGCTACATCTTTGTCAATCTTTTCTGCACCCTTTTAAGTTTAACAGCATCTTTCCTGTAGCAGGGAGACCAGAATTGAATGCAGTATTCCAAAAGAACATAGAAAGTAAGGAGTAGGAGTAGGCCATCTGGCCCTTTGAGCCTATGCCGCCATTCAATAAGATCATGACTGAATGTTTTGTGGACTCAGCTCCACTTAGCTGTCCTCTCACCGTAACTCTTAATTCCTTTGTTGTTCAAAAAATAATGTCTTTGCTTTAAAAATGTTTACTGAAGTAGCGTCAACTATTTCACTGGGCAAGAAATTCCAAACCTCTACAACCCTCTGAGTGAAGAAGTTCCTTCCCAATTCAGTCCTAAATCTGCTTCCCCTAATTTTGGGGTTATGCCCTCTCGTCCTAGTTTCAGCTGCAAGTGGAAACATCCCCTCTATTTCTATCTTATCTATTCCCTTCATAATTTTATATGTTTCTGTACGATCTCCCTCATACTTCTAAATTCCAATAAATATAATCCCAGTCCACTTAGTCTCTCCTCATAAGCCAACCCCCTCAACTCCAGAATCAATCTAGTGAACCCCCTCTGCACCCCCTCTAGTGCCAGTACATACTTTCTTAAGTAAGGAGACCAAAACTCGCAGTACTCCAAGTGTGGCCTCACCAGCACCCATACAGCTGCAACATAACCTCCCTACTTTTAAACGCAATCCCTTTAGCAATGAAGAGAAAGTGAGGACTGCAGATGCTGGAGATCAGAGCTGAAAATGTGTTGCTGGAAAAGCGCAGCAGGTCAGGCTGCATCCAAGGAACAGGAGAATCGACGTTTCGGGCATAAGCCCTTCTTCCTCAAGCACCTGCTGTGCTTTTCCAGCAACACATTTTCAGCTTTAGCAATGAAGGACAAGATTCCATTTGCCTTCCTAATTATTGTTGAACCTGCAGACCAACCTTCTGTGATTCATGCACAAGGACACCCAGGTCCTTCTGCATAGCAGCATGCTGCAACTTTTTACCGTTCAAATAATAATCCTTTTTACTGTTACTCTTACCAAAATAGATGCCTTCACATTTATTAACACTGTATTCCATCTGGTAGACCTTTGCCCAAACACTCAAAGTATCTATGTTCCTCTGCAAAGTTTCACAGTCCTCTGCAGACTTTGCTCTGCTACTCATCCCAGTGCCATCTGCAAATTTGATACACTACACGTGGTCCTCAACTCCAAATCATCTATCTAAATTGTGAATAATTGTCCCAACACTGATCCCTGAGGCACACCACTAGTTACTGATTGCCAACCAGAATAGCACTCACTTATCCCCACTCCCTGCTTCCTGTTAGTCAACCAGTACTCTATCCATGCTAATACTTTACTCATAACACCATGCATCTATATCTTGTGTGGCACCTTGTCGAAGGCCTTTTGAAATCTAGGTTCACCATGTCTACTGTGTCCCTGTTGTCCATCTTACTCATAATGTCTTCACAGAATTTCAAAAGATTAGTTAAACATGACATACCCTTCATGAACCTATGCTGCGACTGTCCAACCGGACAATTTCTATCTGGATGCCTTGCTATTTCTCCCTTGATTATAGACTCAAGCATCTTCCCCACTACAGAGGTTAAGCTCACCAGTCTATGATTCTCCATCTTTTTTTAAACAGTGGCATCACATTTGCTGTTTTCCAATCTGCTGGAAGTGCCCTAAAGTGGCCTAACCAATGTCCTGTATAGCCGCAACATGACATTTATAGTCCTATGCTCAATGCACTGATCGATAAAGGCAAGGGTATGAAATGCCTTCTTCACTACCCTGTCTACCTGCGACTCCACCTTCAAGGAACTACAAACCTGAACCCCAAGGTCTCTCTGTTTGGCAACATTCTATGGTACTTTTTGTTTGGCAGTTTTGATAAGTTTAACCCAAATTTTGTGCACCCTTGGGTAAGTCTGAGCACACCATGAGTGTCCTCTGTGGTGCATACCCCTGAACCAACATTGCTGAAGCAGGGTATGTTTCATAATTTCATTGGTTATGTTCAAAATGTCCAGAATTTATTCCATTAACTGTAACTTTAATTTGTTTTAAACTTGTGAAAGGCACTATGCAAATGCAAGTCTTTCTTTCATAGAATGCCTACAATGTAGCAACAGGCCATTCATTCCATTATGTCCACACTGGTCCTCCATAGAGCATCCCACACTGTAACCTTGCATTTCCCATAGCTAATCCAACTAGCCTTCACATCCTTGGATACTACAGGGCAATCCGTCTAATCTGTATAATTTTGGAATATGGGAGGAAACCAGAGCACCCAGAGGTGATATGGGGAGAATGTGCAAACTCCAAACAGACAGTTACTTAAGGGTGGAATCAAACCTAGGTCCCTGGCGCTATAAGGCAACAGTGCTAACACTGAGCTACCATGCTGTCCCTATTTCTTTACATCTGTTTTCAGGAGCATCAATACACCAATGAATGGCTAGCTTGTCTTCTATAAACTTACCATTTCTGCAGAGCTACAAAAAATGTACTTTCCTACTCTTCCTTTCCCTGCCCTGCCCAAATAACTACTGCAAACAAAACTTTAGCACAGGTTCTGAGGGGCTGGAGTGGTTCTAAGGTGATCGGGTATGCACCAAGTTTTAAACTCCTTGCAACTTGAGAGGAGAGAAAGTAATGCAGTTGTCAACTGTGGAGCAGAGAATAAATTATTTGAGAAAAATTGTAGTGCAGACATATATAAGCGTTTATCTGAACAACTGATGGAACAGGAAACCGAAAGGTCTGTTTCCTAACAACTTACTCAATCACCACTCAAGACTTGAACATAAATTACAAAAATAAAAATCGCAGAAAAGGCTCAGCAGATCTGGCAGCATCTGTGGAGAGAAATCAGAGTTAATATTTCACATACAGTAACCCTTCCTCAAAACTAATGATAATTAAGAAAACGTCAGTTTACATGCAGAAGATAGGGTGGGGTGGTGGGGAAAGGATTAAACAATAGGTGGAGATAGAGCCCAAAGAGTTGGACAGACAAAGGAGTGGATAACGTTCAGTTTAGGAGAATAAATAGCTATTAGTGGACAATTAATGGCAGACCATGTGATGACAAGTCCTGGTGTGTGGGGATTGGGTTGAGGGCATGGGAGAAGTCCTAAAATTGTTGAATTCCAAATTGAGTCCAGAGGGCTGTACAGTACCCAAGTAGAAACTTAGGTGCTGTTCTTCCAGCTGAGCTTTGCTAGAGCACTGCAGTAAGCCTGAGACAGTGATGTTTGCCAGGGAGCAGGGTGGTGTGTTGAAATGACAGACAGCAGGGTCTTTTTTGCAGACTGGATGTAGGTGTTTAGATTAGATTAGATTACTTACAGTGTGGAAACAGGCCCTTCGGCCCAACAAGTCCACCATGGGGAGAATGTGCAAACTCCACACAGTCAGTCGCCTGAGTCGGGAATTGAACCCGGGTCTCTGGCGCTGTGAGGCAGCAGTGCTAACCACTGTGCCGCCCCAAATGGCAAAGCCACTTGTAATAAATATTGACTCTTGTTAGTGATGTAAAAGACTAAATTAGTAGATCTTAAATTTTACTCTAATACTTTTGTCCAGGGAATAACATTTAGATATCGGTGCAGGAAATGCATTATAAACAACCCCTGCGAGCTCCATGTGAAAATAAATTACAATTGAAATGAATCCTATTAGTGTTGAAAATAGGGCTTTCAAATAATTAGTCAATCTTGCATATTAGAGATTTGTGTTTATATGGTGTTCTGTGAAGCTATGCTAGATTTACACTTCAATGCAACACTGAAGGTCAACTGACCTTTGGAGGTGTTGGAAGTGTGAAAACAATCTGGAACTGAGTAGTTCTGCTGAATATTAATGATTCTGTTTAAAGAAGAGTAGAAAATCAGAAACAATATTGCTAATTCAGCCATAAGCACCAAACAGAATCCAAATTGTTAATTTTATTGCATTTTTGTGACCTTGCTGAACATATACAAAATTGCAATACTCACTAAAAGGTTAGCATTGAAGTAATTCATTGTATTTGTGATCTGATTAAAACACCATATAAACACAAATCTCTAATATGCAAGATTGACTAATTATTTGAAAGGTAAAAGCCCTATTTCCAACACTAATAGGATTCGTTTCAATTGTAATTTATTTTCACATGGAGCTCGCAGAGGTTGTTTATAATGCATTTCCTGCACCGATATCTAAATGTTATTCCCTGGACAAAAGTATTAGAGTAAAATTTAAGATCTGCTAATTTAGTCTTTTACATCACTAACAAGAGTCAATATTTATTACAAGTGGCTTTGCAATTATCCTCATTAATCTGTGATTGTATCATGGCTTTCACCAGGACTGGCAGCAATTCTGATTTTGAACGTCTTTCAATATTCAACTTTAGTCATTTGGTAGAACTTTAAAGAATGTGCAGTATATTTCTGTAGCCATTTATTGCTATCTGTAAAGAGTGCATAACTGAACGAGGCAAATTATTAAACAAGGAGACTAAATTAGGGGTGGGTTTCTTTCAAATAACAAAGAGTAAGTATGTAAACAGTTTGGCATGCTATTATGGTGAACATAATTTCCTGTGTATTTAATGTCCTCTGTGCTAGTGTTGAATTGGTATCCCATGCATAATTATTGTAGTTTCAAGGTAAGTTTTTACAAGTTGTCAACAGTAGTTGGAATTTCATTATTTAAGTCAATCAAGATTACCTAGAAATGTGGGGAAGCAATGTGTATTCATTATTTGTATTTTGTGCAGAAAAGTTGTACGGATTGAATTAAGTTAACTTGATTATAACTGTTCCTTTGTATATTTGTTTTCTGTGAAACAATCTACCTTGACAAATCAAATCTGACGTTTTGTCACCAAGTTTGTCTTCAAAACCATTGAAGAGGTTTGATTGAACACAAAGATTTGATTTAGATTTGGTTTAAATCATAATATGTTACACCCCTAGGCCTATTAGGGATAGTTACATATTGGACAATGTAAGTTCACTTGGGATAATATTACAATTACAGCAATATAGGGGTGGCAGGGTAGCTCTGTGGTTAGCACTGCTGCCTCACAGCATCAGGGACCCAGGTTCGATTCCAGCCTCGGATGACTGTCTGTGTGGAATTTGCATGTTCTCCCTTTATCTGCATGAGTTTCCTCCAAGTCATAGAGTCATAGAGATGTACAGCATAGAAACAGACCCTTCGGTCCAACCCGTCCATGCCGACCAGATATCCCAACCCAATCGAGTCCCACCTGCCAGCACCCGGCCCATATCCCTCCAAACCCTTCCTATTCATATACTCATGCAAATGCCTCTTAAATGTTGCAATTGTACCAGCTTCCACCACATCCTCTGGCAGCTCATTCCATACACATACCACCCTCTGCCTGAAAAAGTTGCCCCTTAGGTCTCTTTCCCCTCTCACCCTAAACCTATGCCCTCTAGTTCTGGACTCCCCGACCCCAATCCTATCCATGCCCCTCATAATTTTGTAAACCTCTATAAGGTCACCCTTCAGCCTCAGATGCTCCAGGGAAAACAGCCCCAGCCTATTTAAAGCCCTACTTCCCTTACAGTGCACATTGCCTTCCAATCTGCCCCCTTTCTTGCACTGATGAAAATGGCCAACATAGGAAACAGAGGCAGGGATTTCAGCCCATACTACAAAATCAGGCCCATATTTTTGGTTACACCTCATAAACTTTCAGTTTTTTTTAAATTTTTGATCTCAAACAGTTATGGGGCAGTGAGGAAAGTGGAGTTAAGATCACAGTCAGATCAGCCATAATCTTATTGATTGTGGGCCAAGTACTTTTTTTTCTGCTCCTGTTCCTCATGATCATATGATTTGTCCATTTTTTTAGTAAAGCACTTTGGTTTCTTTATATATATGTTATACACTAGAAAAATGAAATTTATTGTTATCTTGAAAATGGCACAAAGGAGTTATAGTCTGTGTAATATTGCTGAGTGCTTGCACAGTTACACAAATTTCTCAAAGCAGTAAAGTATATTAATTTCAACCATAACAAGCACCTTTTATAAGTTATCTCAATGTGAAAAAAATCACTATACAGATATTCCATTTAAAAAGTAGTTTTGTGCTGGAGAATTTTAAACAGGTCGAGATCACACACATTCCAGTGATTGTTTTTAGTTAATATTTGATTTTATTCATGGACTTTGTCATGATTCGTGGAACAGTTTGTAGTCAAACTGACATGCAAGTTAAATTAGTATGTTCAAGCAAAATAGTGTCATTCACGCTTTTTCCAAACTAGCACACATTCAACCTGTATTCAATCCATAATATCATAAAAGGAAAAACTATCTTCACCTCAAATACATTTTCTGTCTGGGTTTTGTATTCAAAGTAGTTCATAGAATGCTCTCAGACACAGAATTATCCCTAAATAAAATATTATCTGTCAGAAGCAGAAAAGGTGAATTTCTATAATAAAACTTTAATATGTTCAGAAAATAAATGCTTATTGGAGGGAAAATGCAAAACCTTAAAATCTACATTTAGTTTTCTGAGTAAACGAGACGATTATAGTATAAATGATCCATATTAACTCAGCATTTAAAGGGAAATTGACAAAGTCAGTTTGTAACAGCATTATAAATCAAAACGCATCTTTACAGAAAGAAATGCTCTTAGAATGGTAGCCTGGGGTTATTTTTTAAATGCGTATATGGTGGTATTGATATGAATGACAGTGTAGAGTAATTAAGCTTGCATAAGAACTTTAGATTTACCTTAGAGTAAACCCTATAGTGGAAATGAAAGTGATAGGTGACCATCATGGCCAGGCCACCTGACCACTTCTATACTTGATGTGGATGGGCATATGAATAGGAAGGGTTTAGTGGGGTATGGTCAGAGTGCTGGCAGGTGGGAGTAGATTGGTTTGGGATATCTGGCTGGCATGGATGAGTTGAACTGAAGGGTCTGTTTCTGTGCAGTACATCTCTATGACTCTATGACAATGATGTATAATTCAATCCCCATTTTAGTGGGACTTTCCAAGGCTTCAAAGGTCAACTTACAGACGGACAGCTGCTGCATTTCAGAAATTATCTAACAGTTTCATCCAGCTTGAGAGAAAGTGTTAGGTTATTGCGCTTCATTGTGCACTTCATAGGAGGCACCAGAAGAACGGAAGTGTTTAGTCGTATGTCCTTCGGAAGGGAATTCCTTCAGTTGGGTGAAGAACGGGAGCAGTCAGAACAGCATCATCTGCTGACATAAAGAGAGAGGTTACGGAGGAAGAGGGTAATAAGGTTAAGTGACATTCCTCATTCTCTGGATCTCCTTGAATGGGTGACAGGATTCCCTTTATAATGACCAGATCCCATACAAGGTTCCCAATTCATTACAGTTCCAGATGGGTTCCTCAAACTGTTAAGATCCCAAATGAGGAAGGATAAACTCGATCCTCGTCTTTCTTCACTTACCCTTTCTGTTAGTTGTACCAAGGTTAATAAATATTAAATGGATCAGACTCTGAATTATTAGTACAGACATATAAGTTGACATTGGTTGCATTAGTAATATTGATGTTGGCAACTAAACAATTTGGAGATTTGAAGTTTTGTATGGTTTTGTTAGAAGTTCCTTTGTATTGATTCTCTTTTTAACTGGTTTGTAGCATTCAGAGCGAGTGATAATTTTTACCTGTATTTTCTCTATCACCCTTGATTGCCTTACTGATTAAAAATCTGTCTCTTTTACCTTTGTTTTTTGTTCCTACCTGAAAAAGACCCACATATACCTATTCTCAGCTTCCTGTTGGCCAGCCCATCTTCCATCCATGCCAATATGTTCGCTTCATGAGCTTCTACTATCCACAATAACAAAAATAAATTATTTATCTTAATGAAAACAATTTGAAGGGATAAGAAGAATTTAAAGAGAGTGCAGAAAAATTCAAGCAAATGCTTCCAGGGGTGAGGGACTTCAGCTACATGGATAAGTGGGAGAGCATCGCAGGGGGTGGAAGAGCATCTAATTGAAGTGTACAAAGTTCTGAGAGGCAGAGACAGGTAGAAAGGGAAAAAAACATTACCCCCTTAGCTGAAGAGTCAATAATGAACATTTAGAGGGGATTTGAGGAAACATTTGTTCATCCAGAGGGTTGTGGATGATTGGAACTCAATGCCTGAAAGGTTTGCAGAGATGGGAGATATTTAAAAACTAGCTGAGCACTTGAAACACTATAACATATGGCTCAAGATCTGGAAAAAGGGATATGATGGATGTTGCAAGCCAAGGGCAATGCCAGATTGCCAATGCTTGCCTGGGTGGACAGTGGTCTTTCAAGATGACATAGGGTCCAGGGAAGCCGGCGTTTTGATGAGTGAGCGGCGACTAGCTCTGGGAATGGTAATTGAAAGGATGCGATTAGAATTAGGTGAGAAGGGCACCATGGGAGAGGGAGATAGTTAATGCGTTAGGTTTGGAAAGAAGTGACAAGAGGTCTCTTTCGGCCTTGTGGAAAAAGGCCTCCATGAAACTTGCCAACAAAGTCAGATTCAGCCCTAAGTGTTAATTTATGTTGTTTAAAACAAGAGCTGCCTATCCCAACAACTTCAGTTATATCCCAATTACCTCTGAGATCTGTGGCTATAATGCTTTCTTGTTTGGACATTCAAGTCTTTCTGAATCCTCTGAATTCCTGGATAGCAAAGACATTTCCAATCTTTGGGTAAGCTTTGTTTTTGATATTCCAAACATATAATTCCTACTGCCACAGCAGTTTCCATGTTCCAGGATCTTATTTCTGATGCTACTCTCATTCATATGTACAATGTTACTATAAATTGGCCTACTTTCATATGTCCTAGTGATTGATTTTTCCTGGGGCCCAATCTATATATGTCTTTTTGGGATTTCTGTGTGCATATACTCCATCCTTAGATCTATCCCATTTATGATCCAGTTATCATAATGCACTAATTTCTCTTCCCCAACACCCACCCTACACCCACCCACCTCATTTAAATCTCTAGTTAAACAGTTGTTCCACTTTAAAAATACTTTATTGATTGAAACGTACTTTAGGATACCCGAAAGTCTTGAAAGATGCTATATAAATACAATTCTACATTTTCCAGTTATTTTTCAGTGCTGCCTAAATATTCATAACTAGTCTTTTTATTGCCATTTGAATTATTTGCCACCAATCTGTCCTGTGCCAATCCTCATCAATCTGAAAATATTATTTCATACTTATGTTGGAATTACTGTTTTATGAATGAAGGTCACTGGAAATGAAGCATTACCTCTGCTTTCTCTTCACCTGCCAGACCTGCTGAGTTTCCCTAGTAATTTCAATTATTCTTTTAGATAATCAGCCTACTCAGTTCATTCTTTTATATTATTCTTTTGATATCAGCTTTCCAATATCTCCTTTAAGTCATCCGTTTTATTGGTGAACGTTGTTTTCACCAAATAACAGAAGGATATGCCAGACAACACTCATTTTTGAGGTAAATTTCATTCATCTGCTATTTAAACCTCATATTCTATCTCCCATATTGTTGATCATTAATTAGAGTAAAAATGGTACTGCTGCCTCTAGGCAAACCAATCCTGCAAAATGGTCCTTGTTCAGACATTAAACTCTAAGCTTCTGCATTAGACATGGATAACGAACAGTACTTAATTATTCTTGTCCAATATGATGGCTTGTACACTTGTAGTGTGATGATGCTGTGGATTTTAGAGTTTATTTTTAAAGAGAGATTGAATGTGAGGTACCAAGTTGTCTGTTATAAAGTAAACAGCTTGTGAGGCCTTCGTGTTTCTTAAAGTTGCCACAATAGAGGCAACTGGCTGGGTGTGGCCAGCTCTCACAGATCAGGCTTTCTAGTTTTTTTTAGTTTTAGGTTTAGCTTTAAGCAATTATTGTTGTGGGTTTGAAGACATAAAACCTATTTTTTCCCTCTCTTGGTAACAGCTGGGCATTCTCTGTACTGTTGGGTTACCTTGAAAAAAATCTATTCTTTCTGAAATTGTCTTTCTTACCAAGGGGATGTTTATGGGATGGAAAAAGACAGTCATCTCTATCCATCTCATAATTTTATACACTTCTATTAAGTCTCCCCTCAGCCTCTGCCACTCCAGAGAAAACAACTCTTATATCTTGTAAAGGAGTGGTTTTAATATGTAATATCATGGAGACAGAAAGGAGAATCAGAACCAAAATCAAAAATGCACTATGTGTGTATATGCCTTGGTGCATCTAGATACATACATTAGTGTGACTCCAACAGACCACTGCTTTTGTCTGAAACAAATGTGGTAGACACTGTCAGGCTACATAGTGCTTAACACTACCAAGATGTAAATCATCATCTCACAATTCAAAAGGCTGCCAAGTTAGTGAAATTATGTTTTTCAATAAATTTGTGATATTAATGAGCGTGTATGTGCATCAAGAAAGAAGGCAGCTGAAAAATAGAGTTATGTGTGGAATTAATTGCAAATGAAATGCTGCGTATTTATTGAGATGTATAAGATTGAGTTTAATATTAAATAAGTATTAAACTAAGACATCGTACAGTCATAAATTAACCAAAATTTACCAAACAATAGCAGTTTGTGTGAAGAGACTGGGAGGTGATAACGTAAGGACTGACAGCTCCTGTATTGATTGAAAAATGTAAGAGACAAAATGAATGTCACAACTATTTTGTCATATATGACAAAGCTTATACAAGCTACACAGATTATATTTGCAATGCAGACGCCATTTATAGAAATGTTGACCATCAGACCAAAGGTCAGTTTACTGATTAATGCATAACAGATCTGTTTACAATTTCTGTGGTATAAATTAGCATTATACACCAAGGACCATGTAGAAGGGAGAAGAAAATCACGGTAAGTACAGCTTGCTTCACTTTAGGTAAAAGGAACTTAAACTACAATCAGACATCAAGTAAGAAACTGTTTAATAAATGATTATGTCTTAGAAGCTAAGTTGACAATATTTAGAAGTCTTTAGAACTCATTAAGCTTACTAAGCGTAAAAAGCAACCTCATCAAGGTTGCACTTTCAAAGCACTGCAAAACAAGTTTGTTCTTTCCTTTGCAGGTTAAGATGAGGAAGCTGATTCCTGTAGCTTTGTTGCTCACTGTGCTCTACAGTGGAAGAGCGATTTCTAGTGGAAAAATGACTGCAATGAAGGCTACAATTCAACAAGCGCATTCTGGTTCAAGAACTAAAAACAATCTGTCTGCACTCAAACTTTCAGCTGCAAATACAGATTTTGCCTTGCGTCTCTACAGACAGATTGCCTCACAGCCAAGCTCAACTTCCAAGAATATTTTCTTCTCTCCTATAAGCATCTCCTCCAGCCTGGCCATGTTGTCACTGGGTGCAAAACATAACACTCTGAATCAGCTACTGCGTGTTCTTGGGTACTCCAATATGTCAAAGAATGATGCAGCCGAGGTGCATGCAACATTCAGATACCTCCTGCAGGAGTTAACCAGTGAAAACAGTGAGCTGCATATGATGATGGGGAGCTCTCTCCACATCCAGCAGGGACTAAGTCTTCAAAAGAAATTCCTTGACGATACAAGGCAATTTTATAAGGCAGAGACAGTCAGTACTGATTTCAGAGTGTTAGACAAAGCAAAAAGAAAGATCAACGCTTATGTGAGAAAACAAACAAATGGCAAAATCCAAGAATTCATTAAAACGCTTAATCGGAACACTGTAATGGTACTTATTAATTATATCTTGTTCAAAGGTAAGAAGTTTCTTTAATGCTATATCATGTTTACATATTTGTAAATAGAAGTGTCGCTTTCTGATTTCAGGAAGGAACATACCTTTAATTTGTTTTGAACTTGTCTTTACTGGGTTGAAGTATTCTCATTGTTCTAGACATTGAAGACTACTAGTGCAGTGAATTAATGAAGTAAGTTGTATTGGTAAGGAATTAGTCTTTGGTCTAGTTAAACTAGTCAAACCTGAGAACAATATTTTTTTTTCCATCCAAGCTATCTTATGAACTTTAGTGCAACAACTTATGGTTAATAAATTAACTTAGATTAGTTAATGACTGACAGGTTTGATATTTTTTGATCAATTATATCTATAAAATAGTTGAGATATGTGGATGGATGTGTAAGCTAGAATTTTTAAAAATTGTTTTATATTAAAATCTGCTTTCAAGATTTTCAGTGTTTATGACAAGCCACTTATTTAGAAAAAAAGAACTTGATTCCAAACAATGACCTCAGATCAGAAAGTTATATTTTTGCTCTAGCCAATTCCAAAGGAGCCCAATTGGAAAGAGGAAGTCGCTGTGTTGGGTAAGCAATGGGACCAGGCATCTTGACGGAAGGACTACAGACCAACCAACTGGGGAGGGGAGTGGTTGGAAGTTGAGGTTTCTGTGGATAAAAAGGGAATGCTGCTCACCTTCAAGGTTAGTTCATAAAGATCAATGGAGGAAACATATCTACTTTAGAAAGAAAATCAGCCTTGGCTTTGAAATTTGGTCAAGTTTCTAAATAAATCATTTGGCAAAAAGTGAAAGTTTATTTTGGCAGCTAGAAGTGCCAAGGTGGAACAAAGTTATTATTCAGCTGAATACAACAAGAAGGGCCAGGTTTTACAGTACTAACCCTCCCCCCACCCCCAACACTACTGACATGTTTCAAGATGGAGCTCATGGGTAGAAGGAGGGGCTCATATTGCAGCGAGTGACCACTTGACAGTCTTATTTAATCTCCATCTCTATTTTATCCCAGCTGGGGGCAGTCATGTGAAGGGAGTGGTCCAGCAGATTTTATTCCACAGGTGGATGACAGATAAGATAGTGGGAACCTCCTTTTGGAATCCTCTCTGTCCATTTAAGGCACACCACAAAGTGCTCCTCTTCTCATCCCCTCCATTTCCCCATGACCATACCTCCGTTCCCTAAATCCTCAAATTTAGCCAATCGTTGGAGTCTGCCAACCTGATTCCACAGTTTCCCCAGATTTACCTTAAGTCCAGGCTCTGTAACTTCCTCTTCTTTGGAGACCAACAGCCAAATTCCTAGCAATGGCCACTAGCACCTGTATCTGGTGCTGCCAGAACTACAGAGCTGGCAGCCAATCAGATTGGCAAGTTACTGTCTAAGGCAGGGCTTCCTTCCCAGATGCAAGGTTCAAGTCTCACCCTGAGCTAGTTAACACTGTCTGTCCCGTGCATAAAATGGCTATTGATAATTAGCTCCCAAATAACTTGGCTTCAGGGCATATAGCTCCCCATGAAATCCACACTAGCACTGTGATGTAGATTGCTTTAAGTGTCTGTATATTTGCTCACCCAACAATTCTATAGCAAATTATTTTGTCGATTTACATCCAACTACATCTTATGAAAGAGTTCTTTTCAGCAGATAGGTAAAACACAAAGGTGTATATGTGAAGGGACCATGATATCCAATTCTTATAACACTGTTCAATCCTAAGTTAAACTTAAGTACAACTACTTATTGGCTTCCAAAAGCAAATTCCTAGTTTTGATGGGTGCAGATTCATCTGCTGGCAAGATTGGTGTCAAAACCTCATAAGAATATTCAAGTCAAACGACATTTTTATCAACGACATCCTCATTTAAAAATATCAAACTTTTGTAATTACTTTTCATTTCACATTTTATTAACCGATGCATGTTATATCAGAACTTCATTCCTACTATCTTTAAAATTATCGAAGGTGTAGATCTCCAGGTGAAATTCTAGTGTTTGGATATTATTGCTCATAATTTGCAATGTGAGTTAACTTAGTTTTTAGAATTTCTACAGCACAAATCTGTGTGTCATTCAGCGGCGCAACTTCACATAAAAAGTCAGAGAATGAAGCTTTTGGGAAGTGAAATTCTTGTTCACTTCAAAATACTGGTGAAATAAAACATTTTCAATCTTAAATGTTGAGAGCTGGAAAGAGAAACATGTTTCCAGAGCATTTCTTATCTTGGAGTTCTGAGGACACATGCAAGAATACCAAATTTCAAATGATCACAGCAATTTATGAATAGTTCTGATTGACATGACAACACTAATTAGTCAAGACTTTGCCTCAGAGAATAGAGAAATATGTTCACATCCAAGCTCCTCAATAATTTAAACAAGGTGCAAGGCTTGATCATGTTCCTTTTGTTAATGGAAGGGGTGCATGTCTATGAATGTGTGAATGATCCAAGTTATGAGCTTGATCAATTATCTGAAATTAGTCGCCACTTTATCCATTGGCATTATTCAGCAGATGTTGCCCAATTGTAGCATCATTTTTAACAGGAGATTTATGTTTGGATTTTGCAGACTGTCTGAGTACAGTCTGTACCCTACCAATTACAAATAACTAAAGGAACATTGTGTTTAATTTGTCAGCTAAATATGGAAAAATAAGGCTTCTGTTATTGGCATCATATCAGATCAGAAATTTGTACATGAGGTTGCTCAATTGTCTTGTTGGCAAAATGTCATTTTAGACTGATGGCACCATCCTTTTAGTGGAAAATCACACTCACGTAGCAACTGCATAATAACAGTGAGAAGTGGCTTGCTTATCTTGTATTTTGAAGGCATCTTGCCTCTCCAGGGTAATTTTAGGAAGACCAGAAACTTTTCAAGTCTGAAAGTCTTCGCCCATGAGTTTGCAAAATACACTATGAGTAATGATCTGATTAAGATAGCTAATATCCTGTAGGATAGGTTCAATGCATTCTCTTTCGGTATCAGACTTGCAAGGTGATCAAATAATTAGGACCCAAAGGATGAGTGGAAGTAAGTAACAGAGAGGCACATTGAGTGAATTTGGGAGCAGGATGAAGCATATTGGAGTGTGAATGGGAAGCTATACTTGTGGCTGCAAAACCAAAAATCATTACATCATCTAAATATCTGAAATATGCTTGGGATAAGACTTTAGCACATGCTTCACCAAATATATGTGTTCACATGGAAACTATCAAAAATATCAGTAAGGCTGGAACTTGAGGAAATTTCAATACACCATCAATTTGGCATCCATCATTGATACGGAACTTGACTGCATAAGTTTCTGATGAAGGGCTTTTGCCTGAAACATCGATTTTGCTGCTCCTCGGATGCTGCCTGAACTGCTGTGCTTTTCCAGCACCATTCTAATCTAGACTCTGGTTTCCAGCATCTGCAGTCATTGTTTTTACCTGCATAAATTAAATGAAAACAAATGCAATTTATCTGCATTTCCATAAAAAAAAATGGTTCTGGTGCAAATGTCAATGGTCTCCTGCAGATATACATGCCTGAATAAGCTCACAAACTGACCAAAAACATTGACAAGACATTGCTATCAATATGTAGCTTGCATTTAGTCATGGAGTCATAGAGATGTACAGCATGGAAACAAACCCTTCGGTCCAACTCGTCCATGCCGAACAGATATCATAAACTAATCTAGTTCCATTTTCCAGCACTTGACTCATATCCCTCTAAACCCTTTGAAATCATATACCCATCCAGATGCCTTTTAAATGTTGTAATTGTACCAGCCTCCACCACTTCCTCTGGCTGCTCATTTCATACACGCACCACCTTCTGCGTGAAAAAGTTGTCCCTTAGTTCCCTTTTAAATCTTTCCCCTCTCACCCTTAAACCTGTGCCCTCTAGCTCTGAACTCCCTCACCCCAGGGAAAAGACCTTGTCAATTTATCCTATCCATGCCCCTCATGATTTTATAAACCTCTATAAGGTCATCCCTCAGCCTCCAACGCCCCAGGGAAACCGCCTCAGCCTATTCAGCCTCTCGCTGTAGCTCAAATGCTCCAAACCTGGCAACATCCTTGTAAATCTTTTCTGAACCATTTCAAGTTTCACAGCATCCTCCCGATAAAAGGGACAACAGAATTGCACACATATTCCAAAAGTTACCTAATCAATGTCCTGTACAGCCACAACATGATTTCCCAACTCCTATAGTCAATGCTCTGATCAATAAGGAAAGCATATCAAACACTACCTTCACTATCCTATCTACCTGCAATTCCACTTTCAAGGAACTATGAACCTGCACTCCAAGGTTCCCAGCTCCTTACCATTAAATGAATCAGTCCTGCTCTGATTTGCCTTTCCAAAATGCAGCACCTCACATTTATCTAAAGTAAACTCCATCAGCCACTCCTCAGCCCATTGGCCCATCTGATCAAGATCCCAATGTACACTGAGATAACCCTCTTCGCTGTCCAGTACACCTCCAGTTTTGGTGGTGTCTGCAAACTTAGTAACTACACCTCCAATGTTCACAACCACATCATTTATATAAATGATGAAAAGCAGTGGACTCAGCACCGATTGTTGTGGCACACCACTGGTCACAGGCCTCCAGTCTGAAAGGCAACCGTCCACCACTACCCTCTATCTTCTACCTTTGAGCCAATTCTCTGTCCAACTGGCTAGTACTCCATGTGATCTAACCTTGCTAACCAGTCTACCATGAGAAACCTTGTTGAATGCCTTACTGAAGTCCATATAGATCATATCCACCGTTCTGGCCTCATTAATCCTCTTTGCTACTTCAAAAATCATTAGTGAAACATGATTTCCCATGCACAAAGCCATGTTGACGATCCCTTATCTATTCATGCTTTTCCAAATGCATGTAAATCCTGACCCTCAGGATTCCTTCCAACAACTTGCCCACCACTGATATCTGGCTCACTGGTCTATTCCTTACCACCTTTTCCTGGCTTTTCCGTACCACCTTGCTTAAATAGTGGCACCACATTATCCAATCTCTAGTCTTCCCGCACCACACCTGTGACTACCAATGATCAAAATATCTCAGCAAGGGGCTCAGCAATCACTTTCCAAGGTCCCACAGGGTTGTAGGTCAGGTCTTGGAGATTGTTTCACCTTCATGCATTTTAAGACATCCAGCACCACCTCCTCTGTAATTATGGATATTTTTGAAGATGTCATCATTTATTTCCCCACATTCTATGTCTTCCAAGTGCTTTTCCATAGTAAACACTGATGAAAAATACTCGTTTAGTATCTTCCCCATCTCCTGTGATTCCACACATATGCTGCCTTGTTGATCTTTGAGGGACCCTATTCTCTCTCGTTACCCTCTTGTCCTTAATGTATTTGTAGAGTCCCTTTGGATTCTACTTAACCCTATTTGTCAAAACAATTGCATGTCCCCTTTTTGCCATCCTGATTTCCCTCCTAAGTATACTCCTACTGCCTTTATATTCTTCTAAGGATTCACTTGATTTCTGCAGTGTATACGTGACGTATGCTTCCTTCTTTTTCTTAACCAAAACCTTAATTTCTCTTGTCACCTAGCATTCCCTACACCTTCATGAAAGTGAAGGAATCTTTCACTGTGTATATGGGAAACTCATAAAGAACAGGCTTGGTAATTCACTTGACCTTTAAACCAATTCATGTTTTGCAGGGTCATTGATAAAATAACATGCAGTGAAACATCACTTTTCTTTGATTCACCTTCCAACTTACCTTTCCAGTTTTGTTCTCCTGAATTGTTCTTAAAGAGATGGTGTTAGGAAACGAGTTCCAAGATTTGTATCTTGTAACAGTGAAGGAACAGTATTATAGTTCCAGGTCAGGATGATGTGCACCTAGGAGTGAAATTTGCATATGGTGGTGTTCCCATGCACTTGCTGACCTAGTCGTTTGAGTTGTAGAGGTCATATTTTTGAAAATGCATTTGAAGGGGGCTTCATGAATTGCTGCACTACAACATGTAGATAGCATCATTTTGTGTCAGTGGTGGACGGAGGGAGTGTTTGATGTGGTGGATGGAGAATCAGATGGTGTCGAGGTTTTGAATGTTGTTGAAGCTGCATTCCCCCAGAGATCCCATCAAACTCTTGACTTGAGCCTCATCGATAATGGACAGTTTTTGGTTTCTCAAGCAAATTATTTGGTGCAGTTCTTGTACCCACAGTAATTATAAACTTGGTCCAGTTAAATTTCTGAACAATGGTAACTCCCAGGATATGGATATTGGGAATTCTGTTGTAACAATGCTGTTCAGTGTCAAAGGGAGATGGCTAGATTCTCTTTTGTTAAAGATAACCATTTCCTGTTATCATTTCAAACAGTCTGAGGTCATATACAGCACAGATGACAGGAGAGCAAAGCACTTTTCATTCTGTCTCAAAAAGACCCTGCCTTCATCCCTCCAGCATCAATACAAATTTTCTACTTCACTCACTAGTCATTTTGTTGCCCTTCTGTGTATGATCCTAATAGTAATGCTCTTTAATGATTAAATTTGGAATAGTTAATGCTGATTACTCATATTTATTAATAGAGTTGCTACTGGCCACATTAATTTCATTTCTAGAGAACAGTAAAGCAGGCCTTTCATCTCACCAGTTTGAGCTGGATTCCAGCCAAGGTCCCACTGGTAAAAGGATGTTGCAATCCATTGTTTCTTTTTCTACTTCTTCTGTTTCTTTTATTTATCTCCTTCTGTAGATTTTGCAATTATATTTTTTTTCATAGTAAATACTGATGACAACTAAATAGAATTGAATGATATAATAATTGAGGAACTGTTCACAATGCTGGGGATGTTGAAACTTGGCAAGTATCCAGGATACTTTGTCAAAAAGATGTCTTCACTCTTGCCCATGGTAATGCTGACAGAAGGACTTCATACTGCTAGTTTCTCAGATTTCTTCAATTAGCATTACATAAACTGAAAACATAAGGATACTTGACTTAAATTATAGATCACGTCAATAAAGCACAAGCATTTAATTTGGAGTGAATTCACTCCATTCAGAAGCAAAAGAGGCATAATAATACTGTTCTTTTGACCCCAACTCAACACTGATCTCAGCTGAATGACAGTTAACACATTTCACTTCAACTTCTTCATTGCTTTCTCCATGGCACCATGTCAGCCAATCAGAATTGACGCCAACCAATCAGCACCTTTGTCTCCTGTAGAATAATTTGTTATGATCATTTGAAGTTGGCACAAATTTGTCCTGATTAGTGCAAGGCTCATTCGCTCAACCTTTTACAATTTATGCGGTGACTTGGAACCTATAGATGTTCAATTAGTGCTCTTGTCGTGCAGTGGTAGTGTCCTTACCTCTGAACCTAGGTTCAAGTCCCACCTACTCAAGTGGTCTGTAATAATATGTCTGAACAGGTTGATTAGAAAATATCTAGAAATTATTTGGGTGAAGGTATGGTTGCTAAACTTGTTATCACACAAAGGTAGGTTAAAATGTAAAATGTAAATTGAGGCGGCAAATGGATATTGTTTATAATTAGTGAGTACGCAAAGAGATGTCAAATGGAGGGATATGTGAATTATCCATTTGACAGGAATAATAAAAAAGAAACGTTATCTAAATAATGAGTTATTGCAGAGTTCTGAGAAGCAGAGGGTATCGGGTGACCTAGTGCCTGAATTGAAAAAAGTTAGCACGGGCAGTTGCCAGATTGTGAACAGGATGCCTTCTGGAGTTTGTTTGCAGGTTGATCAGTAAATATTCAGAGCACAATGCAGGGCAATGGAAAGCAATGTACATAAGTGCAGAAAACGTTCATATATAAGATCTTTAAAATTACAGCCATGTATATGATCACATTCATAAATTTGACATTTAATCTGAGACTCCCTATATACATGCTCAGAAAGTAATTAGGAAAGCCAATGGAATTTTATTGTTTATTCGGAGGAGTATTTAATTCAAAAATAGAGTGGTTATGCTTCAGTTGTACAGAGCCTTGCTGAGACCACATCTGGAGTATTGTACATAGTGCTGGTAACCCTTTGTAAGGAAAGATGTCAATATGTCAGTAGCAGTTCATACAACCGGCTGGAAATGGCCAGCTGTTTAAAGGGGAAAGACTGAATAGGCTAGGCTTGTATTCGCTGGAATTAAGAAGTGACTTGGTTGAAATATATGAGATCCTAAGGGAGCTTGATAAGGTTCAATATGGAAAGGATATTCCCTCTTGTGGGAGAAACTGCTAAGAGGATTAATCATTGGGGAAAAAAAGGGGGTCATTTGTTTATGACAGATGAATTTTTTTTTCTCCTTAAGCAAATAAATCTTTGGAATTCTTTTCTTCAAAAGATAGTGGAGGTCTTCGAATATTCTTAAGGCATAGGTGAATAGATTCTTTCTAAGCAAGTGGGTGAAAGGTTATCAGGGTAGGTGAGATTATAGATTTGAGGTGACAATCAAAAGTTAAAAAATCACACAACACTAGGTTATAGTCCAACAGGTTTAATTGGAAGCACTAGCTTTCGGAGCGCCTGATGAAGGAGTGGTGCTCTGAAAGCTAGTGCTTCCAATTAGACCTGTTGGAGTATAACTTGGTGTTGTGTGATTTTTAACTTTGTACACCCCAGTCCAACACCGGCATCTCCAAATCAGAGGTGATAATCAGATCAACTACGACCTTATTAAAATACAGAACTGGCTTGAAAGAAGCCAAATGACCTGCTCCTGCTCATCACTTGGATGATAATACATTCTCATAATATTTATCTCTTTTTAACAATGCTGACTCTAGCTGGCTCTTATACTGGTAATGTGTGAACCAAACCATTTCAGTTTGGAGAAATGTATTTGTGCTGTTCATATACCGCTGGCCTTCTGTACTTGTGTGACCTCTAGCTCTGCTGTATTCAGTATGTGAATGTACCTACTAGAAAAGGTGCAAAACTTGACCAACTCTTGGGAAATAAGGCAGGGCGGGTGACTGAGGTGTCAATGGGGGAACACTTTGGGACCACTGACCATGATTCCATTAGTTTTAAAAAAGTGATGGAAAAGGATAGACTGGATCTAAAAGTTGAAGTCTAAATTAGAGGATGGCTAATTTTGACGTTATTACGCACATGTTCGCAGGTAAAGGGACGGCTAGAAAATTGGAAGCCTTCAGAAATGAGATAACGAGTGTCCAGAGACAACGGTAGGGTGAAAGGAAAGGATGGCAGGTGTAGGGAATGCTGGATGTCTAGAAAGATCGAGGGTTTGGTTCAGAAAAAGAAGGAAGCATATGTCAGGTACAGACGGGAGAGATCAAGTGAATCCTTAGAAGAGTATAAAGGCAGTAGGAGTATACTTAAGAGGGAAATCAGGAGGACAAAAAGGAGTCATGGGATAGTTTTGGCAAATAGGGTTAAAGAGAATCCAAAGGGTTCTTACAAATACATTAAGAACAAAAGGGTAACTAGGGAGAGAATAGGGCCCCTCAAAGATCAGCAAAGCAGCCTTTGTGTAGATAAATCCCCAGGACCTGATCAGGTGTACCCTAGAATTCTATGGGAAGCTAGGGAAGTGATTGCTGGGCCCCTTGCTGAAATATTTCTATCATCGATAGTCACAGATGGGGTGCCAGAAGACTGGAAGTTGACTAATGTGATGCTTCTATTTAAGAAAGGTGGTAAGGTCAAGCCAAGGAACTATAGACCGGTGAGCTTAAAGTCGGTGATGGGCAAGTTGTTGGAGGGAATCCTGAGGGACAGGATTTACATATATTTGGAAAGGCAAGGACTGCTTAGGGAGAGTCAGCGTGGCTTTGTGTGTGGGAAATTATGTCTCATGAACTTGATTGAGTTTTTTGAAGAAGTAACAAAGAGGATTGATGAGGCAGAACGGTGGATGGGATCTATGTGGACGTCAGGAAGGCATTCAACAAGGTTCCCCAGGGAGACTGTTAGGAAGGTTAGATCTCATGGAATACAGGGAGAACTGGCCATTTGGATATACAACTGGCTTCAAGGAAGAAGACAGAGGATGGTGGTAGAGGTTGCTTTTCAGACTAGAGGCCTGTGACCAGTGGAATGGCACAACAATCAGTGCTGGGTCCTCTACTTTTCATCATTTATGTAAATGATTTGGTTGTGAACATAGGAGGTATGGTTAATAAGTTTGCAAATGACACCAAAATTGACGCTGTAGTGGACAGCAAAGAAAGTTAACTCAGATTACAATGGGATCTTGATCAGATGGGCAAATGGGCTGAGGAGTAGCAGATGGAGTTTAATTTAGATAAATGCGAGGTACTGCATTTGGAAAAGCAAATCAGAGCAGGACCTACACACTTGATGGTAAGGTCCTCAGGAGTGTTGCTGAACAAAGAGACCTTGGAGTGCAGGTTCATAACTCCTTGAATGTAGAGTCACAGGTAAATAGGATAGTGATCAAGGTGTTTGGTATGCTTTCCTTTATTGGTCAGAGTACTGAGTGTAGGAGTTTGGAGGTCACATTGTGGCTGTACAAGATATTGTTTAGGCCATTTTTGAAATTTGCGTGCAATTTTAGTCCCCTTCCTATTGGAAGGATGTTGTGAAACTTGAAAGGGTTCAGAAAATATTTACAAGGATGTTGTCAGGGTGTAATAGGCAGAGGCTGAATAGGCTGGGGCTGTTTTCCCTGGAGCGTCGGAGGCTGAGTGGTGACCTTATAGAGGTTTATAAAATCATGAGGGGCATGGATAGGGTAAATAGACAAAATCTTTTCCCTGGGGTGGGGGAATCCAGAACTAGAGGACATAGTTTTAGGGTGAGAGGGGAAAGATACAAAAGAGGCCAAAGGAGCAACATTTTCACACAGAGGGTGGTATGCGTATGGAATGCGCTGCCAGAGGAAGTGGTGGAGGCTGGTACAATTGCAACATTTCAAAGGCTTCTGGATGGATATATGAATTGGAAGCGTTTAGAGGGATATGGGCCAAGTGCTGGCAAATAGGACTAAATTAGGTTGGGATATCTGGTCAGCATGGATGGGTTGGACCAAAAGGTCTATTTCCATGCTATACAGCTTTGTGACTCTATGACTCTATGGCATCACATTTGGCAGTACATTGCAAGTAAAAAGGCTGAGTTAACTTTTCCACGACTACCCTGGGTATAATGTCCTTAGAGAAATAGCTTCTGGTAATCAAGGTATCATATCAAGATATGTACTGATGTCCTGCATTTACTTTTTTGACAGTGGTCCTACACAATCACCTAATACAAGTCGTTCTGCTATAGCACTTGTTTTGTTAACACAAATTTGCTATTGTGATTAACAAATTGAGGGCGCTGTTTCTATAGCACAAATTTTTGAAGAGTGTATTGGTTATAATGCGATTCTGGCCCCATTAGTTAAATGGTGCTGCTATTGTGTGATTTTCTTATAATGTGGGATTGCATGAGAACGGAACTATTGCATTATAGCAGAACTGACTGCAGCTGACCAGTGGTGCTTTAAAAGCCAGTATGGGAATGAAAGGTGCTGGCATAATTAGATGTTGTACATTTCATTTAGTAGAATTGCACATCTTTATGAAGTCTTAGTCATGTAAAAAAAGCTGTTCATTACTATCTGTATTTTCCACATTCCTATGTGTCCTGCCATAGGAATTTCCTGTGCTACACGCAATATTTCCCTACGATATCTGGGTGCTAGCACTACTTGATGAATAACTATACATTCTTCATCTGCAGGCCTGTGAAGATGTCTCCACTTCCTCATCACAATTCAGTTTCCAGTATAATACTGCGCCAGAACTCTTTTAGCCTCAGCTTCCATGTGATCTGACTATGCCAATTTATTTAACTTTGGATCTGCTTCCTAAAATTCAAATATCAAAGACTTACCAAACACTTCTTTTGAATTATCCTCTTTCTTTAATAGAGTTTTGTCTACCCTGACTTGTCTTGGTATTATTGAGATCTCTGATGATGGACTTTATTTAACCACTGCTCTGGTCTCTGCAAACAAAGGAAAAATACAAATAACCTACTCTTGTCTCTTTAGCCTCACTTGGACTTTCCATGATTAGAGGTGAAGTTATAACTTTCACTCCTGTCTAACCATTCCTCAGGAGTAAATGTCCTCCACCCATGAGTAATCTCTGAACTACCCCAGCTACCAGTAGTCTTGATAGTGAGCCATATTCTAACTGGACTTTGCCCAATGGAAGCATGACATAATCTCCACCTATCCTGTTTACCAATATTTTGACTTTCATTGAGCACCCTGGATGGAAAGTAAATCTTTCTGCAGGAAAAGAATTTGAGTGGCCCTTGAATCCCTTCATATAGTTAAACATTTGGCTATACTGTTTTGAAAAAAAAGGATTATCTTCCATTTAGACAAAGTGCCTTCAAATCTCTCAAATATCCTCTATTCTTATATTGCACTCACAGCAGTGTTTACTCCCAGTTGCTTACTTGTAGTTACAGCTTCAATTTTGTCCGGATCATTTTTCTTTTGAGTTTCTTTTTCAGACTCATTCTTAACTTGCCTCTGTTTCCTTCACAAATTCCAGCATCCTGAATGAATATATTGAAATTTGTTTCAATGGAGACAATTTGACTTCCCATTTTCAGCTCCAGAGCTCTCCTTTCTGATCTGAAGAGTATAATCTGGGCTATTACCAGCTATCTATTCTTTAGACCTTTGCTATTTGACTTTGTTTCACTCTCCCACTTTCTATTCCTTTTGAATTTCTGAGGGTGACAAATAAAAGGTTTAGTTTTTTTGTATAGTTCATAATTGTCAGCCAGTACTGTTGCCTGTCTAGCAGCTACAACCTCTTAGGTCCTCAACAAGGGCACTTAAGGATCGCATACAGTGCTTGTATCCACCTGTCAAATTTGCTTTGCTTAACTCTTTCAAGTTCCATGTAAGTTTGCCCTACTGTTCAAAATTTGTAACTTAGGCACTAACTCATATGCAGACAATACAGTTTTTAACTTAAATGCATCATAATCCCTTGAATCTCCTCTGACACCAAAGCATAAATTTCCTATGCTTTACCTGCCAGCTTACTCTATATGTGCAATGTCAGGGTTCCTTTTTGCTAATTCATTTGTCTTGCTATTTTCTGAAAGAATACCTCTGAATCATTTTTCTTAAATTTTGGCACAGTCTGGTCAAATCTAAAAATTCCCTACTGGACTTCAAATTATAACTCATATTCTCTTTACCAAAGTCTATATTAGCATCCAATGTCACTTTGTTTACATACATCATTTGAAGCTGATAAACATTATTTTTCTCTTTTTCTCTCTTTCTTGTCTCCCTTCACTTTCCCTTTGCAATTCTAGTTTTACTTTTCTCATTTCCACTTTCTGACTTTATAAATCTGCTCCTTTTTATCTTTTTCTGTCCTTTAGAATAGTATCTCCTGCTTCTTTAATTCAAGTTGTTTTAAATATAAATGAATCATACCTAACTCTGATGTTTCAATTCCTAGAATACCTTGTCTCCTGTATTTCTATTAAACACAACTGCTGTGCTAGTACTTTGAATGTCTTTGCTTTCTTAGATTTATCAAGCAAAGCCATTGCCAAATTATTTGGCAATTCAATTTACCTGGTTTGCGTAGTTTCACTTAAGACTGTCAGTAACAACTCTGCCACCTGCAGGAAATTCTTTGCAATTTTCAGTGCCATTTCTTATTTGCAGTACACAACCTGATGTTTTCTTTATCTTCATCACTTCCTAATACTGTAACCAAATTCTCGTTGCTGTTTCAATGTAATCTAACTATAATCCCCAATCTTTGTTACAACCCTCTTGAGAAATTTTGCTGATTCTCAAGCCCCACTACTCAGTGTACAGCTTACAGAAACTGATGGAAGAAACGGTCTGAGATGAAGTTTGAGGTAGGCTGCTTCACTCTCATAGAGATTGATTACATGGTCACTGTCAACTGTTGTTCTGACCATAGGGAGGTTGACCAGCTGACGTCAATGACTTCACTATCATAAGGTTATCGCCCGACAGGTTTATTTGAAACCACAAAGCTTTTGGAGTGCTGCAAAAGCTTGTGATTTCAAATAAACCTGTTGGACTCTAACCTGCTGTTGTGTGACTTCTGACTTTGTCCACTCCAGTCCAACACCAGCACCCCCACATACTGACTTCAATGAAACATTATAATGTTTGAAAGTCATTATGGCATTCTTGATATTGTACTGAGTGACAATGGCCCTCAATTCAGAAAGGATTGGGAAATTCAACACCACATATCATCTCCACAGTATCCCTAGTCAAATGGAAAGGTTGAGGCAGCAGTAAAGATCACCAAAGGAATTCTAAAGAAATCATGAAAATCCAAATGTATACAAGGTAATCCTTGAGCAGAGAAACACGCCTACTCAAGACATGGAAAGTAATGCAGACCAAATATTAATGTCATGCCTGTCCTAATCTACTTTTCCAATAGTGTAAAAACTATTGAGGTCAGGATTAAAATAGGTGTGATTGACAAAGTCAAGGAGGAATGACAAAATTCACATTGATAAAACCTTACAATATTGCTAGCAAATGTTAAATATTATAAACAAATGTCAGCCTATGTGGCAACAAAAAATTGGCACTTCGATTGTATGTGATGAACATGAGCAAACAACTATATCAACGAAACCACAGACACCTCCTTCACTACAGGCAGTGGATCGGAAAGCTACAATGTCATGACCTGCACAGAGTACAGACCATCAGACCCAGAAGTCCTCTGTTCCCCAGCAATAGGCATGGATTGACAATAATAGTTACAGTGGCAACAGCACTTGACTTGGAAGCAATACTCCCTCTAGAAGGAATCACACCAGGAAAGATCAAATATATGAGAAACAGCCAACAACAATGAATATCTGTACCATTAGAGACCTGCATAATTTATGTATGCCATACATGTGCAGTTATTGGCAAAAGTGGAACGGGCAAGAGTTAACATAAATGATAGGAGGATGCAATTGTATAATTAGCTCACTGCTGGCTTGTCATCATGTGACCTCTGCCTCTATTGGAGTCACTTATCTTTATAATCTGGCAGAGCTATTAAACATACATTACATGAAACAGTTTGTTTTATTTTAGCTGTGCAATTGTTGTGTACAGGCTTGTAACCCTTACAAATCAGAGGGCCTATTATATATATATGTTGTGAGGTAATGGAATTCCCTGCAGGAAGGTGCCAAAGAGTGAAGGGATGACATGTCTAAATTGCAATTTGTAGTTGCTCATATTTGCAGAATATTATAATGTGGGATCTGTCTTCCTGAACAAATTATAGCAATAAAGATGAGAGAGTAATTAATCCCAAACCTACTCTGAGATCTTGATCTTATAAAAGAGCTTCAGAATGACAGGAAGGCATTGGAAGTCAAAAAAATCTAACCTAGTTTTGACATGAAATATATAATTTAGTAAAGAATGACTATCATAAAAATTCAGTGATATTATGCATTGAGTAATAGTAATTTGATAGGTTTTACGACCACAAAAGCTGTTGAATTCTCGAACTCAGCCTTATCATCAGAACATAACATCTTTGGTGGAGGCTAATTGCTTCCTCACAGAAGGAAGGTAAAATTTCTCAAATGGGCATATTCAGTTCAGCTAAATAGTCCTTTTGTAAGCCTGAAAGAAGGAATCCCCCCATCCCACACCAATCCCACGCACATTCAAATTCAAATAAGGTGATCTGTGAGAAGAAAGAAAAGGTGTAATTTTGTTATAATACCTACATTGGTGGAAATAGTATAAAAGCAAATGTTTTACCATGTGATTTTTGTGAATTTTTTTAGAATTTTGTTTCATCCCTTCAAGATTAATATAGGAAATCAGTACCAGCAACTCTTATTGATAGACCTTTCGTGTTGCAAAACATCTCAAGATGCAAGATTTGATACTGAGCCACTTAAGCAATACCAGGACATGTGACAAAAAACTTAGCCAAAGGGATAGACTTTTAAGAGTAACTTGCAATTTGTAGTTGCTCAGATTTGCAGAATATTATAATGTGTGATCTGTCCCTACCACTGGATTGGTAAGTGCAGGTTCAATTCCCACCTGCTCTAGATGTGTGTATTGGCATCTCTGAACAAGTCGATTAAGAGGAAAAAATTGAGAGACTTGAGGCTATGTGTGAGCTTACAGCCTCAATAGCAAGCATTCAAGTTATTCAAACAAGAGCTGTGCATGACACTAAAATAAATGGAATTCAGGTTGGAGGAGATTTTATTGAAAGGGAGTATCAAGGCAATAGAAGGATTTGAAAACAATTTTTGTTAATGTTTATGAATTGAGAAAAAACACACTTATATTCATGTGAGTAAACTAAGCCTCTTATTGTCTTTAATATAATATAAAACCAGAAAATGCTGGAGAAATTCAATAGTTCTGGCAGTTTACATGGAGAGAGAAACATTTTGAGTCCAATGTACAATATCTCTCATTATCACTGTTTGGTTCTTTTAGGTAAATGGGTGAAACCTTTTGATCCTCAGAAAACCTATGAAGATGACTTTCATGTCGATGATACAACAACAGTTAAAGTTCAAATGATGAAGAGGAAAGGAAGATATTATATGAATTATGATGAAGAACTTCGTAGTTCTGTGATTTTGATTCCATATAGAGGAAATGCTTCTCTTGTGCTTATACTACCAGAGCGAGGAAAATTGGCAGAAGTGGAACAAAACTTGACAATTACCAATTTTCAAAATTTAATAACATCATCACGGATTGGGTAAGTTTGCTGCATCAATGAAATATAATTATTTTCCACCGACACAGAGGTGGTGTGTTACAATCAGTGACAAGGCAGCGAAAGATCCATGGTTTTGCGGTAACTTCACTTTTATATTGCATGGTCTTATTGCCCCAATATCTATTGCTTTTGTGAAAGAGGTGCCAGAAGGGTCAAATTTAAGAGAAATCAGTGTGACAGATTGATCCAAATGTCCTCAGGTTGCTGTTTCTCTGAAGCATGGATTTGAATCCTACTTCTGATATACTGATCCTTTGCAAAGTCCTAGCAGTATATGGGGATGCAGTGATATAGTGGTGATGTTACTTGATTAGTAATAGCAAGCAGAGATATAGTGATGATGTTATAGTGATGATCTGGAAGGCCTGAGTTCAAATCTGAGCGGAATAAGTAGGGGATTTAAATTTACGCTGAGATGGTTTAATAAGACGGCTCGGTCAATGGACACAAACCATTTATAGGAAAACTTTTCAGAGGAATTCATTCCTATGTTGCCCCCACAAACTACCCATAAGTTGCTTTTCCAACGGGGGCATTGGATAGCAATTAGGAACGGGACAACTGGTGGCTCTATGAGCTCAGAGAATCTCAGGAATCTATAAAGAATCTCTCCTTGTCGAAATAGATTTCGATTTAACAGGAAAAAGTTCTAAACTTGGTAGTTCAGCTCAAAAGCATGATTTTAAATTTATTCTGAAGTCAGTTGTATTTTTTAAGTAAAATTATTCAAGGTTAAACATGACTTCTTTACATTTCTTTCATTTTAAAAATTGTTTTTGATTTCTACTTAGATTCAGAAATCGATATGGAACAAATGGGCTGGCATGGTGGCTCAGTGGTTATCACTGCTGACCCACAGTCCCAGGGACCTGGGTTTGATTCCACTCTCAGGCAACTATCTATGTGGAGTTTGTTCATTCTCCCCGTGTCTGTGTGGGTTTCCTTCCCATATGCAAAGATGGGTAGGTTAGGTGGATTGGCCATGGTTAATGCAGGGCTACAGGGCAGGGGTTGGAGTTGGGTGGGATACTGTTCAGAGGGTCACTGAGGATTCAATGGGCCAAATGGCCTGTTTCCACACTGTAGAGATTCTAAACAAATATTGTTTTTACTCATCTAGTGTATTACTTCAAACAAGATGCAAAGAAATATTTACTGGAGTGGGTGCACTGAATAATTTGGTGCATCTACGCAAATGAAGAAAATTTTGATGAGATTTTAAAATGGAACATGAGATCCAAAAAGCACCACAACTACATTGTAGCTAAAACCTGTATGAGCAGTGCCAATAACCAAGTATCTCTTTAATCAGTCAAACTGAAGAAGCATTAATAAGCAACACAGAGTCTGAACTGAGAAATGCCATCAGCTAGGATAATGACCATTCAGGAAAATACCAGGAAAATATCCAGTCGAGCTATGTATAAGAAAAGATCACCATCACCTTGTAAAATAGCATAGAGTTGGTGAATGGAAACCGAGAATATATCATTTATATTATATATGTTGGAGGTCAAAATTAAGAAATGAAAATAACAAATTAAAATAAAATGTAAGCTGAATGTACAAGTTTAGAGAAAATGAGTGTATTCTTTCTGATACCAAATAGGTCTGTGGATCTACGCCTCCCAAAGTTGTCTTTAAGGTTGACGTACCAACTCAAGCAACTGCTGATTACAATGGGTCTTGTAGACATCTTCACTAATAATGCAAATCTCTCCAAAATCACTAAATCTGGACCAGTACATGTATCGAAGGTAAAACATTTAACTGACATACACATAATACTCAAACTTTAATCAACTAATAAAAGGTTGTGGAACTGGTTGTCTGAATGTTCAAGTATCAAAATTTGAATAATCATCAGAAGACATAACTATTCCTTTAAGATTTTCCTGTGATTTTTCTCTTACATGTCATCTTTCTGGAGTTCTGCCTCTGTGAAATGTTTCACTTTATGCTACCTAAAGGCAAATTAAATGGCAGAGGTTCTGGTGTCAAGAGACCATTGCTTTGTTTCTATCTACAAGTAATCAGAGTTCACCTGCACAGCGCAGCATAACAATTTCCATGTCTCATTGACCTGTGTAAAACCAGAACGAGCCTTAAAACCAGAGATAGTCCATGGTCAGAAAAGTTGCAACTGTGACAAATGCAAACATTATCAGATGATTCTACATTACAGACAATACTCCAGAATCCATAAGTTAACAATGAATAAGCGCCAGATATCCAAGCAAAAGTCATTCACAATTAATACTTCTGATACAAAGAGGAAAAAGACCATCAATTCCATCCAGATTGTCCCAGAAGTTACAATTCCTGGCGCATCTGTATAAATACATTCTCTACCCCAATGAAAACCATGTGATCTTGTGGGAAATATGAACAATATCTAAATATCTTAACCATAGAACCATACAGAAGTTACAGCACAGCAAAAGGCCTTTCAGCCTATTATGTTTGCACTGGCTGAATAAATTAGGTGCCCATCCTAATCCCATTTTCTAACACCTGGTCCATAGACTTGCAGGTGTCTGTCCTCCGAGGGCTTGTCCAGGTCCCTTTTCAATGAGTTGAGGGTCTCCATATGAATCACCAAACTGGGCAGTGAATTCGACCCTTTGGATGAAACAGATTAATGGTAAAATGACCTGAAAACATTTTCTGAGGTCATGAGAAAAATGAAGGAACTGATAGAGCAGCTGTCTGACACAACCAGTGGAGTGATGCTGGGTTAAAATGGCTAGTCTTTGTGCTACACAGTTCTATAGTTCTGGTGTTTGAGTGGAACTGCAGCAGCACATAAATTACTTGTTGGGAAACCAAATTAAACACTTGGTCCCTTAAATACAATAATTGGTAAAGGTTCAAGTATAGCTCCAGAATAATAACACGCAGATTGTGCTACTTTAAATACATTGTTTAATATTGTATCATAAACAGTGTGATTTGACTGTTAAAGTAGCAGAAGAAATTTGTAGCAATTTCAATGCCAGGGTGAGATATGTGAGGGCACAGTAGTTTAGAGATACCAAACTTTGGTTTTCAAAACATACATTGTAAATGTTAGGGAATCCTGAGAGAAAAAAGAACTTTCACAGTTTTGACATTCTGGGAAATAATATTGAAGAATTTTGTCAAAGCTGTTTTTCCTCTATCACTGTAACTTCACAGTTTAGCTCAAAGCTTGATTCAATAATTCCCACATTAGAGTAGGAAATCTTCAAGGAAATTTATCCATAAAAAGCTATAGAAGGAGATTTTGGTTTAAGACATAGCTCAACATAAATTTATGGAAGGTGAGTGTATAGAATAACACATACCTACAGCTTAGAATAAAGTAAGTTTCAAAGCAGTGCTGCTCTATTAAAATCAATAAAGCTGAAGTAATAGTAATCACAACAAAGAGAGAGTTTGATGGCTACAGCGAAGGAATGATCGCTGAATCTTGAAGAGACTTGGTGTTGAGATTTTACCATGTCCAGCATCATAATGCACTAGAGAAAGCATCCTATCTGGATGCATCACAGCATGGTATGGCAACTTCTCTTTCCAAGATGGCGAGAAACTAAGGGGTTGTGAACACAACCCAGACTATCACATTAACCGGCCTCCTATCCATTAATTTCATCTATGCTTCCCCCTGTACCAGCAAAGCAACCAAACATAATCAAAGACCCCTCCCACCCGATTGATATTCTCTTCCACCCTTTCCATTGGAGAGAATATATGAAAGTTTGAATATACAGATTCAAGAACGCCCTCTTCCCCACAGTTATCAGACCTTTTAATTGGCCTCTTGTGTTAATGTTGATCTCTCTCTGCACCTTCTCAGCATCTCTAATACTGTATCCTGCATTTTGTTCTGTTACCCTGATGCTCTTGTATAGTACAATCTGCCTGGAAAGCATGTGGTGGCACAGTGGCTCAGTGATTAGCACTGCTACCTCACAGCACCAGGGCCCTGGGTTTGATTCCAGCCTTGGGTGACTGTCTGCATGGAGTTTGCACATTCTCCCCGTATCTGTGCGGTTTTCTCCAGGTGCTCCAGTTTCCTCTTACAGTTCAAACATGTGTAGGTTAGGTGAATTAGCCAAGTTAAATTGCTCATAGTATTCTGGGATGTGTAGGCTAGGCGCATTAGTCAGAGTAAATGTAAGGTAGGGGAATGGGTTTGTATAGGTTGCTCTTTGGAGGGTCAGTGTGGATGTGTTTGGCTGAATGACCTGTTTCCACACTATAGAAATGTCATAATTCATGTAAAACAACATTTTACACTGTGCATCAGTTTACATGACAGTAATAAATCAAATATAATTATTATGTCAGTGAAACAGGAGCAGTTCCTTACCTGGGCATCTGCCTTTGACTGGCCGAGCCACTACCATCCCACAGTAACAGGAACAGGCTTTTATCCTGATGCCATTTTGTCACTCCTGTTACCTCCCAGGCCTTCTCTAAAGGCTAATAAAATTCCAGCCATTGATCAGATTTTATTAATCAAATTTCATATTTCCCTGTTTTTCTAGGTGATTCATGAAGCAGTTCTGGATGTTGATGAAAGAGGAACTGAAGCCACAGCAGTTACAGGAGTTGGTTTGATGCCGATGTCAAAGCCTCCTCAACTTAAATTTAATAGACCCTTCTTACTATTAATTGCTGAACACAGCAGCAAGAGTGTCCTGTTTGCAGGGAGAGTGATGAATCCCACTGATTAATACTGATGCAAACTCCACACATCCACAAAATAGTCTAGGATCAATAAATTGAAAGTGATGAGGTTACTTGTAACAGCTGTTAACATTTAAATAGCAGAAGATTTAGTCAAATGTAGCACTCTATATCTTCTTCAAGGACCGCAATTTCCCCCCCGACGTGGTCGACGGTGCCCTCCACCACATCTCCTCCACTTCCCGCTCCTCCGCCCTTTAGCCCCGCCCCTCCAACCGCCACCAGGACAGAACCCCACTGGTCCTCACCTACCACCCCACCAATCTCCATGTACAGCGCATCATCCGCCGTCACTTCCGCCACCCCCAAACAGACCCCAGCACCAAGGATATATTTCCCTCCCCTCCCCTACCAGCTTTCCGTAGAGACCACTCCCTCCGCGACTCCCTCGTCAGATCCACACCCCCCACCGACCCAACCACCACTCCCGGCACCTTCCCTTGCAACCGCAGGAGGTGCAACACTTGCGCCCACACCTCCCCCCTCACTCCTCTCCAAGGCCCAAAAGGAAACTCCCATATCCGCCACAGATTCACCTGCACCTCCACCCACATCATCTACTGCATCCGCTGCAGCCGGTGTGGCCTCCTCTATATTGGGGAGACAGGCCGCCTACTTGCGGAGCGATTCAGGGAGCCTTCCTGACCTGTAGTCTTCTTCTTGACCTCTCCGCCTCCGTCCTACTCCGACCTATCACCCTCACCTTGACCTCTTTCCACCTATCACATTTCCAACTCCCCTCCTCCAAGTCCCTCCTCCCTACCTTTTATCTTCTCCTGCTGAACACTCTCTGCTCATTCCTGAAGAAGGGCCTGTGCCCGAAACGTCGAATCTCCTGTTCCCTGGATGCTGCCTGACCTGCTGTGCTGTTCCAGCAATAAAGTTTCAACTTTGATCTCCAGCATCTGCAGACCTCACTTTCTACTCTATAATGAAAACCCAGTGTATCAAATGTAGACTTATGATATATCATGCTTTATATGAGGCCTAGTTTTAGTATCTTAAATCTAATTTACATTAAAGTAGATGATGCATTTGAACTTTCAGGGTGTGATTTTTGTTTAAAAGTGCTCATGAAGTTGCATCGGTAAATTTATTTTATTTGATGACTTAAAAGGACCAGAAGAGCCGATTGCTACTTTCCATTGGATTTTTTTTCTTGTATTACGCTTTTACACAGCCAAACAATTTTATGAGGCTACACTGACAGAGTCAAGCTAATTGGAGTTGAATATTTAGGTCCAATCTACACAGATCCAGGTCTCAGTATGATCAAAATCCCATTGGCATTTGGCTGTGCCTGTTGGAGAAGATAAAACAGGGGATTTGTTTGTGTCAAATAGACAAAGACAGCTTATTGTATCTGCTGCGTCACTGCAATTTATTATTATTCATGAAATCTATAGGATATATATAACAGCAACTCACCAAATTTGCCTGTGCAGCTTCTCCCAATTCTGTAATTTCCACCACCAAGAATGTCAAAATTAGCATTAACAGGGCAACACCATCCACTTTGGACCAAATTGCCCTTCCAAACATAAATCATCCTCACTTGGATATCTATTGCCATTGCTGCATAAATGTACTGGATTAGTGCACCTAACATCATTATAGAATAATGGAGCAATACAAAAGAAGTTCATTGTGCCCACATCTGCTCTTTCCCCAAAAACCTGCAAAATGTTCCCCCATTATCTAAATGCTTATCTAAATTCCTTCTAAAATTTATATTGGATCTTCTTCCTCTGTACTGTTAAGCAGTGCAAATAAATTTGTCAAGTACCCATACCATTAAAAAAATTACAATGTGCTTCATAGGAACATTATGAAATATGACATGCCAGTGAGCCACAGAAAGAGATACAGTATTAGTTCAGATATCAAAATCTTGGTCAAAGGAGCAGGTTTTAAGGAATGTCACAAAGATGAAATTGTGGCAGTGAGGCAGAGAGGTGAAGGAATAAAATTCCAGAGGATAGGCTTTCACCAACTAAAGGCACAGCCACCAATGGGGGAGCAAATTATCAGTGATGCTGAAATGCAGGGCACCATTTTTCTTTTTTCTCCAGCCGCTTCATAAGATTTTTTTAAAGGACTTCCATTTAGACCATAAGACCAAAGATATAGGAATAGAATTAGACCATTTGATCCATTGAGTCTGGCCCATCATTCAATTATGGCTCATATGTTTTTCAACACTAATCTCTTGCCTTCTCACAGTAATCCTTGATCTCCTTACTAATCAAGAACCCCTATCTATCTCTGTCTTAAATACACTCAATGACTTGCCCTCCACAGCCTTCCGTGACAATGGGTTCACAGAGTCACCACCTTCTGGCTGAAGAAACTCCTCCTCATCTCATGTCTAAAGATCATTTCTTCACTGAGGTTATATCCTTGGTCTTAGTCTCTCCTTATTTTTGATTTTCAGGAGCTACCTTTTGGGTTTTGGGGCCTCCTTTTCATGCTTATTAACTCATTATAAGTGATGCAGTCATGTAGTAGCACTGTCTTCAGTATTTGTGTTGACATATGCATTCTTTCAAATGCATTCATTCATGGAACATGGGCATTGATGGCTAAGGTAGCATTTATTACCCTCCCTAATTTCCCCTGAGAAGGTGATAATGAGTTGACTTCTTGAACTGCAGCCATCAATCTGATGCCGGTACACAAACAGTGCTGTCAGGGAAGGAGTTCCAGGATATTGAGCCAGCGATAATGAAGTAATAGTGATATAATTCTGGCACAGGATAGTGTGTACATTGGAGGGCAACTTGCCAGTAGTGGACTCAGACAGAAGCAGATTCAGAAGAATACATCACTATCCTCAACAGTTACTATCCTCCTAATAAACTTAAAGCCACAACACACAAGGAAAACATTACTTTTGGACACCAGAGTATTTAAATTGACATAAGAGAATGGGCAAAATTTCTACAAGTTTATTTTTAATTACTGACATACAAAGAAATCCACAGCCTGAAGAGATCACAGCTCGTGCATTTCCACTCATATATCAATGCAGCTGACAGGTTTTAACCAAGCAGTTACTACACCTTTTATTGCATCTCAAGTCTCTATTTCAGAATTAATTTTAACAATTGGCACACTGTTCAATACAGTAGAAGAATCCATAGTTGCTTCTGGACATAGGCAGCCTTAAGCTAGAGAATCTACAGTCATTTGCAAGGAATTCATTGTGATTTCAAGTTTCCTTAAGTCTCAGTTAGCTGAATATTCTTTTGTTTACAGGTTTAAACTTTCTTTCTCCTTTGTATCAGAAATGCCTGGACTCAGATGCCCCAGCTTAGGATACCCCCATTCTCAGACATCCCTAAACTCAAACATCTCTGGCCTTGGCTTCCCCAGAATTGATAAACTTCTGGTCTCTACCCAACCTAGCCTTAGACACTCCAGGCCTTGGACATCCCAGCCTCAGACCACCACAGCCTTAACTATCCGAGCCTCAAGCCCAACTGGCCTTGACGCAGCACTGGCAAATGGCATCCCTGGCAGTTAATTCCTTTCCTTCTTACTTGCCTTGCTTCTATTCCTCCAATTTCAAGCTCTCATGTTTACTCCCTACCTCTAAAGTAGAGAGATGCAAAGTTGCCCATCCATGGAGTGATTTCTCCTCATCTAATATGAGTGACCCTTAATTTTAGAATAGGGGCCCTAGTTCTGGACTCACTCACAAGAGGAAATGTTCTTTCTACATCCATTCAGGAACCTAGAATCCATCAGTGAAGAGACTACACCCCTTTGTGCAGCAGTCACAGTATTGTTGTCTGTGATTTAAATATTCAGCAGCACAGCTTACCATTTCCCCAGTTCCTGTTGAAGGCTACCAATGTAAGCTCGAAGGGGCTGCCATTTTACCAATAAGTCAAATAAGTCATATTGTCAAATTATATAAAAGTCACATACATAATTTCAAACTTAATATTTCATGAATATTTGTGAGCACCATTTACAGAAGGGTTGCATGTTCAAGGAGACAGTCCACCACAACCTTCTGAGGTAAGCAGTGTTAACCATGCAGCACTCTCATTTATGAATGTTGTGGATACAAATCCCACTCAAAGGATTTGAACATAAAAGGAGGAGCTGAACATCTTCAGCTGCTGCAGGAGTGCTGCACTGTCAGAGTTGCTGTCTTCTGAATATGAAGATAAACTGAGATCTTTACCACCCTTTCAGATGAATGTGGGCATTCCCCTGGCATTACTTGAAGGAGTTCCTGACCGATCTTTATCCATTAACCATACACTGCTAGCAACAAATTATCTAATCATTCTCATATTGTTGTTTTATGTGTGCATAGATTGGCTGCCACATTCTTACATTGTAACAATGATAACAAGTATCTCATTGGCTGTAAAGTGTTTGAGATATCTTGGAATCACGAATAGTGTTATATGATGAGGTGAGAGTGCCAGTCCCTGATGTCAAGGCTACGTTTAACTGAGTGTGGCATCGTAGAATCCTAGCAAAGCTGGAATCAATGGGAATCAAGCGGACTATAAACCGTGGGCGGCACGGTGGCACAGTGGTTAGCACTGCTGCCTCACAGCGCCAGAGACCCGGGTTCAATTCCCGCCTCAGGCGACTGACTGTGTGGAGTTTGCACGTTCTCCCCGTGTCTGCGTGGGTTTCCTCCGGGTGCTCCGGTTTCCTCCCACATCACAAAGATGTGCAGGGTCAGGTGAATTGGCCATACTAAATTGCCCGTAGTGTTAGGTAAGGGGTAAATGTAGGGGTATGGGTGGGTTTCGCTTCGGCGGGTCGGTGTGGACTTGTTGGGCCGAAGGGCCTGTTTCTACACTGTAATCTAATCTAATCTAATCTAAACCATTGCTTACAGCCATACTGGGTACATGGGAAGATGTTTTTGATTATCAGAGATCAATCATCTCAGCTCCAGGACATCTCTGAACAAGTTCCTCAGGGTCCTAGGCCCAAACATCTTCAGCTGCTTCATCAGTGACTGTCCCTCCATCATAAGATGGAGATATTTGCTGATGATTGCACAATGTTCAGCACTACTCAACTCCTCAGATACTGAAGCAGTTCCAGTCCAAATGCAGCTAGACCTGGACAATGCTTGGGCTTGTACAGAAAAGTCACAACTATAATTCATGCCACACAATACTGGACAATGACTATCTCCAGTAAGAGACAATCTAATGGCAACTTCACTATCAATATCCTGGAACTTACCATTGGCAAGAAACTGAACTGGACCAACCATATAAATACTGTGGTTACAAGAGCAGATCAGAGGCTAGGAGTACTGCAGTGAGTAATTCACCTGCTGACTCCAAAAGCCTGTCCACCATCTACAAAATACAAGCCAAGAGTATGATGAAATATTCCCCACTTGTCTTGATGGGTGCAGCTGCAGCAACACTCAAGAAGATTAACATCACAGGACAAAGCAGCCTGCTTGATGCGCACCTCACTCATTCCCTCAACTCATTCCTGATGCTCAGTAGCAGCAACATATACCATCCACTAGATGCGCTGCAGAAATTCACCAAAAATGCTGAGTCAGCACCTTCCAAAACCACAACCATTTCCATCCAGAATGACAAGGGCAACAGATATATAGGGATGCCACCACCTGCAAATTCCCCTCCAAGCCTCTCACCATCCTGACTTGGAAATACTTTGCTGTTCCTTCAACTCAAGATTCTGGAATTTCCTCCCTTATGGCATTGTGAGTCTACCTAGAGCACATGGAGTCCAGCAGTTTGAGAAGACAACTCACCACCACCTTCTAAAGGACAAGTGGGGTTGGGCAAGAAATACAGTCCCAGTCAATGAAGCCCATGATTAAACAAAAATCATGCTCTTTTATTTCTAGGAATGTTCTAGTTCCTAAGAATGACCAAACAATGTAGTCTTGTCAGATTAGTCCATAACCTGAAACCAATACTGTGTGATGAGACTATAATATATCTCCTTTGTGTTTATCTGTTATTAGATTACTTACAGTGTGGAAACAGGCCCTTTGGCCCAACAAGACCCACTGAAGTACAACCCACCCAGATCCATTCCCCTACACCTAACACTACGGGCAATTTAACTTGGCCAATTCACCTAACCTGCACATCTTTGGACTGTGGGAGAAAACCCACACAGGCATGGGGAGAATGTGCAAACTCCACACAGTCAGTCGCCTGAGGCGGGAATTGAACCCAGGTCTCTGGTGCTGTGAGGCAGTGCTAACCACTGTGCCACCGTGCCACCCAATTTGAGATATTCATTTCAAAAAAATAGTGTGTGCGTTTCTGTTGGGTTAAACAAAATATACAGAAACAATTTGCCGATATTGACTAAAATGTTTAAATGTTACATTTTGAAGTAAAATGTTTTCCATTAAATTAATTTAGTTTTTCACATATTGCTTGATAACTATGGCTACTAAAACTCTATCAATACCCATTTTAAAAACTAATAATGTAACTAACACTTTGCACAAGAAAATTCCAACTTTCCACCATTGTGTCAAAAAGAGTTTGCAAGTTGCATTCTTGAATGATTTAGCTCTAATCTTTTCAACTGTGCTGTAGTCCTACACACCCCATATCTGTGGAAGTAGGTTCTCTTAATCTACCATATCTGTTCCTCTTAATATTTTGTAAACTTTGATCAAACCAATGCTTAACCATCTAAATTAACATTCCTGATGAAGGGCTTATGCCCAAAACGTTGACTCTCCTACTCCTTGGATGCTGCCTGACCTACTGTACTTTTCCAGCCTCACACTTTCCTCTTCACAGAAGCTGCCAGATCTGCTGAGCTTTTCCAGCAACTTCTGTTTTGTTCCTTAACCATCTAATCCCAGGGAATACTACAATAGTTTGTGTAGCTCTTCTTATAGCTAAATCTTCATAGTACAGGTATCAATCTATTAAATCAACACTGCATTTACTCTAAAGCTAATGTAACCTTCCTAAGATGGAATGTCCAGGACTGCTTCCGATATTTCGGATTTACAGTTGATGGAATTATTGTATCCATTTCAAGACTGTTTTAATACTGTTTTTATTACCCAAAAAATAACATCTCAGCTTCCAACATCTAGAAGTTATATTTGTATCACAGCAGGTGAGCCAAACTAATGAGTTTTTTTTCATTTGATTCTATATGGCTCGAATCAATTCAATACTTTGAACCGCTCATGTAAAAGTTTTATAACAAAATGAAAAAGATAATCATTGTACTTGTGTTCTCTTATGTGTCTTTTTCACTCATGCCTTATATTTAATTAAACTTTCTCCATTTCTTTAATATTGCTCTTTCTCCTCTCGGTTTCTGATATTAGGGGAGCTTGTGATTCATTAGATGTGAAAATGGATTTAAAGACTCCTCGGTGTGATATTTTACTGACTCATTCCTTAAGCCTCATGCTCCCAATTAATTTTTGAGCTGGGAGGGTGAGAAATTTTGATATAATTATAAAGAAAGCTTACAGCATCCTGAATACTCAAGCTGAATGCTGATAACTTCGTGTCGCCTATGACAATTGTTTCTTTCTGCTCAATTGACAAAGCTATTGTCAAAGATTCCCATAATTTAACAACAGCCAGATTAGTAAATTGGCTTCCTGCCTCACTCAAATAAAGCTGTCTATTATTGTCAGTTGCCTTTCATCTTGTTATCTAAACAACAACCAATAGATTTCAAAAATGAGCTGCTATAATTGTAACAGAAACAGTGCATTGAACAACCATGTAAACTGCAATGTGTGCACTGAGAGGCTGATTAAAAGCAACACCTCTTTCTTGACTTGTACTCGATAACTAAAATGTGTCCTTGAATAGACTGTTTCACACAAACCATTGACTTACCCAGTGAGGACACAGGACATGTCTTCTAAAGAAGAGAGATAGTTTGGACCTATTAAGGAATAGGTTACCTCAGTGTAAGGAGTTTAACTTGAAAATTTCAGATCAGAAGCATTTGGTTTAATGCTGAAAGAGTTATTTGAAGCTGCCAGAGTCTAAGCCCAGTTGTATGAAAACTTAAGAATGGACCAGTAAGATTCTCAGGATTTTAAGTTGATGCTGGTGTGAGTACTGTAAAGGGACACTTTTGAGATTAATAAGATTACATTTTATCAAGTGTTTCAAAATTTTTAAACTTGCCTTCTGTGTGGATGGCTTGGTGTATTCTATTTTACCTTCATTTCTAATGTGTAATAAACTTCTGTTGTTTCATTGTTAAAACCAAAGCAGCAGTAGTAAGGGCTTGTGTTTCACCACTTGCCCAATACTAACATCAGCAGGGATTATAATAATTCGAATAGAATGTAAAGCTGTATGAGTTAGAAACAGGAGAATGTTGCTCAGTCATAATACTTATTTGGATAACTGGTGTGGACACAATGGGCTAAATGGCCTCCTCCTGCATTACAACAATTCTGTGATTCAGGGGCCCAGACACACCTTCCATGTCAAGCAGTGTTATACCTGTATTTCACCAACCCAGTCTGCCGTACTTATCTCTCACAATGTGGTCTCCTCTACACTGGGGAACTGAAGCGTAGACTTGATCAGTACTCTGTCCAGAAAAATGACCCTAAGCTTCCAATTGCCTGCTACATCAACACACCACCTTGTTCCCTGGCCAGTATCTCTGTCTTCAGCTTGCTGCAATGCTCCAGAGAAGCTCAGCGCAAACTGAAAGCACATCACCTCATTTTCCACTTGGGAACTCTACAGCCTTCTGGACTTAATATTGAGTCGCACAATTTTAGGGCTTCAGGCATTTTCTCCCATGTCCTTACCCCATCTCATACAGTAGGCCTTGTTATCACAAAGTCCGCTATTAGTTGTGGTTGTGGAAAGAATTATGACTATTCGACAAAACATAGTGTGATTAAAGGCAGTCAGCATGGCTTTGTGAGGGGCAGGTCATGCCTCACAAATCTTATTGAGTTCTTTGAGGAGGTGTCAAGACAGATCGACAACGGTCAAGAGGTGGATGTGGTGTATATGGATTTCAGCAAGGTATTTGATAAGGTTCCCCATAGTAGGCTCATTCATAAAGTCAGGAAGTATGAGATACAGGGAGATTTGGCTATCTAGATTCAGAATTGGCTGGCTGACAGAAGGCAGAGAGTGGTGGTTAATGGAAAGTATTCTGCCTGGAGGTCAGTGTTGAGGGCAGTCCCGCAGGGCTCTGTTCTTGTGCCTCTGCTCTTTGTAGTTTTTATAAATGACTTGGATGAAGAGGTTGAGGGGTGGGTTAGTAAATTTGTAGATGACACAAAGGTTGGAGGTGTTGTCGATAGTATACAGGACTACTGCAGGCTGCAGCGCAACATAGACAGGATGCAGAGCTGGGCTGAGAAATGGCAGATGGAGTTAAACTTGGATAAATGCGAAGTGATGCATTTTGGAAGATCGAACTCGAATGCTGAATATAGGATTAAAGACAGGATTCTTGGCATTGTGGAGGAACAGAGGGATCTGGGTGTGCAAGTACATAGATCCCTCAAAGTTGCCACACAAGTGGATAGGGTTGTTAAGAAACCATATGGTGTTTTGGCTTTCATTAACAGGGGGATCGAGTTTAAGAGCCGTGAGGTTTTGCTGCAGCTCTACAAGTCCCTGGTGAGACCACACTTGGAATATTGTGTCCAGTTCTGGTTGCCCTACTATAGGAAAGATACAGAGGGTTTGGAGAGGGTGCAAAGAAGGTTTACCAGGATGCTGCCTGCTCTGGAGGGCTCATCTTATGAAGAAAGGTTGAATAACAGACTTTTCTCTCTGGAGAGAAGGAGGAAGAGAGGAGACCTGATCGAGGAGTACAAAATAACGAGAGGAATAGATAGAGTCAATAGCCAGAGACATTTTCCCAGGGCAGGATTGACTGGTACGAGAAGTCATAGTTTGAAGATATTAGGAGGAAGGTATAAAGGAGACATCAGAGGTAGGTTCTTTACACAGAGAGCTGTGAATGCATGGAATACGTTGCCTGTAGTGGTGGTGGAAACAGAGTCATTAGGGACATTTAAGCTACTGCTGGACATGCACATGGATAGCAGTGAGTTGAGGGGTGCGTAGGTTAAATTATGATATTTTACATTAGGATTAAGTCTTGGCACAACACAGTGGGCTTAAGGGCCTGATCTGTACTGTACTTTTCTATGTACACACCACCCAGCATTAGCTACTAATAGTCCCCATTTGCAGCCATTCATTCTCCTAGGATGACTGCGATCCACTCCTTTGTCTGTCCAATTGTTTTTCTCTCACTTTGGGCTCTATCTCCTCCTATTGTCTACTCCTTACCCTCTCCCCACACCCTACCTTCTGCATAAAAAAACAACTTTTTCCTGGCTACCATCAGTTCTGAAGGGTCACTGGACCTGAAATATTAACTTTGATTTCTCTTCACAAATGCTGCCAGGCCTGCTGAGATTTTCCAGCAATTTCTGTTTTTGTTTTCTTCACTGTGACTTGGCAGCTGGTAACAGTGACTTAAGGTTTTGGAAGCAGGGAAACAACTAATACATCACTAATCTGGTTTCTTCATTTGAATTGATCATTCCTTCCAAAACAAGCTGAGAATCCAACCCTTTTGTAAGCCAATATGTTAATTCAGACAAAACTAACATGCAATTAAGTAAAATATTCAACACAATTACACCAAATAGATAATTTCACCAACAAATCAGGCAAAGGAAGGAAACAAAATTATAGGGAAACTTAGCTTTCTAAAGTGGACATAGAGACTGGGATTTTAACTGAAGTGCATGCAAGATACACAGTAGTAATCTATTTGGAATCAAACAGGATTTGTGGTGCAAACAATAAAACAGTTCAATTTGAAACCATAATGAAAACATCTTCACCAAAATATGTTAAAGTGACCCTTTAGATAAACAGAATATTTGCAACACAAACAGTGGCTATTAATCTAGCTATCTTTTCATTGTGTGTACAGAATAAAAACTGGACACTTCAAATAAAACAATCCTGCTTTCAGATTAAATCTGTTCTATATTTCATGGGAAGTATAATCTAAGAACTTCAAGGAGTCAAGCTCCCAATTGTAAAACATAAATATGCTTCAGTAACCTGACTCAGGCAAATGCAAAGAATTCAGAGCAGGGTCACACTGAGCTGTTGGTAATGCAGACCCTGTCTATTTTCCATCATGGGAAAATCAACTCATTATTAAGTTCAACAACTTGAGGCAGATATAACTCTCAAAGTAAAAAAAACATTAGTACACATTTGTTTGATGACTGATTAAAGCACATTTCATAACACATTTATGCTATACATTATAGTGATGTTCTGACTATAAGACCAATTAACAAATTAAACATTGATCAATAAGTATTCAAAATAAATTGAATTCATTAAACTGTGGGTAATTATGGAGTGCCATATTTTTAAAGCATTTATCTCAAGTTAATGATATATTTCAAATATTGTCTTGCTCTCTTCTTTAACGGTCTAATTTACTTTGATTAACTCCCATTGTCCAAGTTACATGTTGAGTTTTTAACACAGAGAAAACAAATTCAATTGTTATCAAAGAAAAGTTCTAATTTTTTTCCTGAGATATGATGGAAAAAAAACAGTATGCAGAAGAGAATTTAAAGTGACGGTTAATTTCTTTTTAACAGAAACAACACATTCTTTTCAGTCATCTTGAAATCTTGAGGTCAATAGTCAATTATTACATTGTGAAATAATGTGCAGTAGATTTTACTGCTGACTCGGCACTTAACTAGATAAATGTTAAAACTGATTTTAGCCAAGTTAACTTCTTGCATCTTGCATATTTTAGTGTTTTTTTTTATCTTTATTTGTCAAATCAAACTTGTATTTAAAGTTTGGGAATTGACAATATGGGACAGTCTTAACTTTGGAGAAGTGTTAATTTTTACCAGTAATAAGAATCCAGCAAATGCAAAAGAGGATTAAAAAATGAAGCAGGCTATTCCACCAAAAGATAGTCCATTTTAATTTCAAATGTAAAGTTGTCTCTGCCAATTACAAATGAAGTACATTGAGCATGAACAATTATTTTGTGTTTTATTTTGGTATGTACACCAATTTTCATCAAAGCACAAGCTTTAATTTTTTGTTGGGATTAAAGTTCCAATAATGTCACTAACAAACCTTGTGAAGCTATGCTGCAGTGTTCCATAGTATTGATTGTACTCTTTTAAAATTCATGACTACTTGCATAAGAGTGAAATTTATAACAATTGTTAAAAAGGAACTATGATCTAAAGAACAGATGGAATGTATAACTTTAGTCAATTAATTGTATTTGTACACACTGAACACTCGACATCCAATGATAAATCCAATTAAAGTCATCAATCGCTAGGAATTGACAATCCATTTTCAATGTCAATGAAGTGGTGGAGAATTGTGCTCCTCTCTTCTAAGACCCGATCCTATTTCACTGACTTGAGGTATCCTTTTGCTCCACCTCTACATTGTCAGGTCCTACCTCTAATGGTGAGGTTACTGCTCTTTCAGACCAATAGGATTTCCTATTGGCCCACCATGATTCCAAAGTTTGGGTTTTCATCCAAAAAGAAATTAAAATTTCAGCCATCCTGTCTTAAAAGTTGATTATGTTTCAAATTTTAAATTAAACCTGTAGTAGTTAGAATGAGGTCAGCCAGGTGGACCTCATAGAGTATGAGTTCCCTGATTGGGGCTGTGAATCTGGTCCAACAGAGGGAGCCCTAGCAGTCAGATACAAACAGAAGTTCTGCTCACTCTCGGAGCCAGCCGTGAGCTAGCTGGGTCAGTGTTATGTACTATGTTCAAGCAAATAAATAGTGACTTGGTGACAGGATACCAGCCTACATGGAGTTATTTCAAAGCCAATGATACCCTTTGGATAAACTTGATTAACTGAGACATAGACTTTTACACTTCAATTTAGTTCCAGTGAGGTGATGCTCCCAAATGTTGAATCAACCGATTTTCACAGCTTTAATTCTAGTTCTTTTATTGAAATTGTTGCTGATCAATTTACTTGTGGCTGTCTAAGAACTTTGTCCTGGGTAGGAAGTTATAAATTATCACTGTTATCTGAGGACATAGATTGAAACATGTTTACAGCAGAGGTTTTAGATTTTACTCCACCCCAGGACCTGAGCACACAAGACTGATACCCCCCGCAGTACTGAAGGAACACTTCACTATTGGAGTTGTCAACTCTATGTTAAGAAAGTAAATTGAGGTCATGTCTGCCACATGATAGATCCCATGCCACTGTTTCAAAAATGAGTAAGGGAATATTATACCCAGTGCTTTGGCCTATGTAGCTTCTCAAAAACAGATTATCTCGATATTTTTGTATTGTTTTTAGTGCAAACTTGCTTTGCATAAATTGACCGCTGCATTGGCTAATTCACCACTATCTCAGCATGTCTCAGTATAGACCTATGTGCTGATACAGCTGAGTAGCTGAACTCCGAGGTGCAAAGGCAGGCAGACCTGGCATAAAGTGCAGAGAAACTAATGTAGGCTAAAACACTTGGGTATAAAGAATTAGATTTGATAAAAGTTTGTGAGAAGATTTGTAGCTCGTGTGCTCGTTGTTGTGGTTCTGTTCGCCGAGTTGGAAATTTGTGTTGCAGACGTTTCGTCCCCTGTCTAGGTGACATCCTCAGTGCTTGGGAGCCTCCTGTGAAGTGCTTCTGTGTTGTTTCCTCCGGCATTTATAGTGGTTTGTCTCTGTCACTTCCGGTTGTCAGTTCCAGCTGTCTGCTGCAGTGGCCAGTATATTGGGTCCAGGTCGATGTGTTTGTTGATAGAATCTGTGGATAAGTGCCATGCCTCTAGGAATTCCCTGGCTGTTCTCTGTTTGGCTTGTTCTATAATAGTAGTGTTGTCCCAGTCGAACTCATGTTGCTTGTCATCTATGTGTGTGGCTACTAAGGATAGCTGGTCGTGTCGTTTTGTGGCTAGTTGGTGTTCATGGATACTTGAGTCCAGATTCGATAGAACCGCAAATGGTCAGTCGGCACTCCAGCAGTAAGTTCAATCTTTAACAGGAAAATGTAGAAACACGTACTTGGACAATACAAAACCCAGGCTATGAGGCTACTAAATTAAAATAGGAGCACTTACCAGTATAACTGACATACTGCTGGAGCTGCAAATAGATCAGCTGAAAAGTTTAAATAGGGCCATTAATTTAATTTATGGCAATGTTGGGAACAATGGAAACAAATTTAAGCATCATATATCTACTGAAGAAGAAGATTTAAGATGACAAAGTTGGGAAAAAAGATTTAAAGATCAGAACATATTTTAATCATGAGAAGAGTGTGACCACGGATTTTGTCAGAGGGACAAGGTGCAAGTCACCCCAAGAAGAAAAGGAAAGGGCAGAAACCCTCCATTTTGTTCAAATGGTGAGAAACCTTCCAGGAAGAATCAAAAAAATGAATCCTCCATGATCCCAGGAAGGTTATACACAAACATTTTCTTAAGAGAATTTACAAGTTTTAAAATCATAAAAATCTAAAATGTAGAAGCAGGCTATTTGGCCCATCGAGTCCACACCAAAGCTCTGGGGAGCATCCCATGAGACCACCGTGCCACCCAACAATGTTTAAAAGAACTAGAACAAACAAGGCAAAGGACTACATGATGGACAGTAGGATCCTAGGCACCACTAAGGATCAGAAAGACCTTAGTGTGCATGTCCACCAGACCCTTCAGACAGTACAGGGGGTGTAAACAAAAGTGGTAAGAAAGGCATTAAGGATATGCCTTTATTAGGCATGGCATAGAGTTGTCAAGGGCAGAGAGGTGATGCTGGAATTGTATAAAGTATTGGTTAGGCCACAGCTAGAGTACTGTGAGCATTTGTGAAACACACATTATAGGAGGATTGCCATTGCATTGGAGAGGATACAGAGGAGATATACCAGGTTGTTGCTTGGGGTGGAGATGTTTAGTTATGAAGAAAGATTGGATAGACTGGGGTTCCTTGGAGCAGAAGAGATTGAGGGGAATGCAATTCAAGTGTATAAAATTATGAGAGGCAGAGACAAGGTGGACAGATCAATTACTGAGAGGCCTTGATTTAAGGTAATATGCAAGATGTTTAGAGGGGATTTGAGAACTTTCTTTTCACTCAGAGGGTAGTGGGAATCTGGAACTCATGGCCTGTAAGGGTGGAGGAGGCAGAAAACCTTATAAAATTTCAGAAGTATTTAGATGTGCGCTTGTAATGCCAAGGCATACAAGGCTATAGGTCGAGTGCTGGAAAAATAAGTGACCAGTGTAAACTCAATGAGTTGAAGAGCCTTCTTCTACAACTCTATGACTGACTACATTCTAATGTAATTCACTGTCTGTAAAACATTTTAGGACATTTTTAGAACATGAAAGGCATTATATAAATGCAAGTATTTCTTCTTTTAAACTTTCAAACATTTTCATTGCCTTGTTTAACAATTCCAAAATTGTGGGCAAGCTTATTATAGAGTCATAGAGCTTCACAGCATGGTAACAGACCCTTCGGTTCAATATGTCCATGCTGACCAGATATCCTAAGTTAATCTAGTCCTGTTTACCAACATTTGGCCCATATCGCCTCTAAATCTTTCCTATTCATGTACCCATCCAGATGCCCTTTAAATGTTGTAATTGTACAAATCTCCACCACTTCCTCTAACAGCTCATTCTATTCCCTGGCTTGCAACTTTAAATGTTTAATTATGAGATTTTCACGCAGATGGTGGTGCATGTATGGAATGAGCTGCCAGAGGAAGTGGTGGAGGCTGGTATAATTACAACATTTAAAAGTCATCTGGAAGGGTACTGTATATGAATAGGAAGGGTTTAGAGGGATATGGGCCAAGTGCTAGCAAATGGGACTAGATTAGGTTAGGATCAGCAGGTTTGTTAGGTTTGGTCGGCATGGACAAGTTGGACCGTAGGCTGTGTTTTCATTTTGTACATCTCTATGGCTCTATTTAAGTACATCTAATTATGGTAAATGTAATATTCCTTCATTAAATAACAATGAGATTTTGTTTACATGAAAGTCTGTTTATTTTAAGCTCCATGTTCAAAATTCAAAAAAGATCAACTTTGGAGTTGTGTATGTATTTAAAATAAATTGCAATGATAAGGCTGCATGTTAATTAACAACTATAGACTTCTGATTTAAAAAAAAGGTAAGTTAACAATAGAACTTTAACATTATCTATCAATGTGATTTGCAATTTCTTCAAAACATCATGGCCTGGGGAAGTCAATGCATAACAAAGAAGGAAATAAATAGGAACAAGCTGCTTCTATGCAAAATGTAATGCATGAAATTAAAGTTAAAAAATGTTTTTTTGGGTGTTTTTTTAGCTGCAAAGTTGTAAGAAATGTATTTATAATGCAAATAATCGTAAAGCAATGATATCTGCCAAACTGAAGGTCAGTTTACTGATTAATTTGTAACTGAGCTGTTTGCATTTGCTGCAGTATAAATTGACATTTAACACAAAGGACCATGTATGAGCAAGGAGAAAGGTGAGTACGAACAGCCTGCTTCACTTTAGGTAGGACTCTGAAAGTTGTTTAATAAGATGTTAACAGTAAATTTATTTATTTTAGAAGTTAAATTGGCAGTATTCAAATCTCTGTCGATCTCAGCTTGCAGGATGCACTAAGTAAGCATTACTAAACTAGTACAGAATCTGAGTCAGATGAGGGTTGTTCAGGATTTGAATAATCTGAAAGCATTACAATACAAATTGGTTCTTTGTTTTGCAGGCTCAAGATGGAAAAGCTGATCCCAGTTGCTTTGCTCCTACTCACTGTGTTTGGCAGTGGAGTGGTCAGTCTCACTGAAAAATCTGCCATACCAAAGGAAAACAATCCAGTTATACAATTATCTATCCTCAGACTTTCAGCTGCAAATTTAGATTTTGCCTTACGTCTCTACAGACAGATTGCTTCACAGCCACGCTCAGCTGCCAAGAATATTTTCTTCTCTCCAGTTAGTGTCTCTGCAGCACTTAGCATGCTTTCCTTGGGTGCAAGAGATAACACAGTCAACCAGCTTCTACGTGTTCTTGGGTACAGTGATATGTCCCAAAATGATGCAGCAGAAGTGCATGAAGCATACAAATACCTTCTGCAAAAGCTAACCAGAGAAAATAGTGAACTGAATTTAACAATGGGCAATTCTTTGCACATCCAGCAGGAATTTGTTGTTAAACAGAAATTCCTTGAGGATGCAAAGCAGTTTTATAAGGCAGAGGTAATGGATGTTAATTTCAAAGAACCAGAGAATGCAAAAGGACAGATCAATGCATACATAAACAAGAAAACATCTGGTGAAATTCAAGATTTTGTTAAAACCCTTGATCGATCAACTGTGATGATGCTTCTCAATTATGTCTTGTTCAAAGGTAAAACATTTTTAAAAATTATACATCTGCCTTCAAACATTTGGACCATAAAAGAGGTATGCAGCAACCATATCTTGAGTAGGAAAATTTCTGAATTACTTATTTTGCTTCAGAAAATTCATGTTGGAGTGCAGTAATTTGATGATTGGCAATATATAGGAAAGTTAAAACACATTAAGGTGCTGTGAGACATTAATTGGCAAAGCAATTTACTTATTTCATCTAAACATCTAAGAGACTGATCCATAGCAAATTAATTTTGTTTTCATCAGTCGGGTTGCTTGATTGCAGGATGAAAATCTTGCTTCCTATCAGCAAATCTCTTTATTGCATAAGTTGAATAACACTTTTTTTCTACTTTCTGATTGATCTCCTTCACTTATGTTCTGCTCCTCTCCATGATTTCCCATCCACTGTTTCTACCTCTTGTGCTGCTGTTTTTTTATCCGACTACCTATCCAGTTTGCAAGTGGAGAGACACTATGAATAACAGAGATGGCCAGCTAATCTTTTGTTTTTAGAAAGTGATTGATTATAGGGTAGTTCCCCCACATTAGGGGAGGAATCAATCTAGGACCACAATCTAGCAGAATATGGAGGCCAGGTAACCTAGGGGATGGAGAGTACAGAGAGCAATAAGGTGAGAACCGAAGTCAATAAATTAATCATAAGTATGAATGTGCATTATATTTTGATATCAACGCATGATGGAAATATTGTGGCAGAGTGAGAGACACATCATGATGCCCGAAATAAGGGTAATATGAACAGAATATCGAGAATTTGTTCAACTATTACAGCTAGATTTGACTTGTGTGGCATTCCACCAATTACAGGTTCAATCCCCTTCCCCTTATCCAAATTCAGTCTTCTATTAGATAGCTAGTTCTGTAAACATGCACACAACCCTCGGCCTCAAAGGCGCTTAGCTTATTACTTAGCTTTATGCACTGCAACTTTGCAAACATATTTTTGAAATCTAAACATATTGCATTTGCTGATTCCCTTTATCTATCCCAGTTGTTACCTACTCAAAGAATTCTGACACATTTGTCAGGTTGTTTTCTCCTGCATGAAACAAGACTGACTCTGCTTGATTATATTTTGCATCTCTAAATATTTTGTTATTGCATCCTTCAAAATAGCCTCTAACATTTTCCCAAAGACAGATGTTATGCTTACTGGCCTACAGTTGCCTGTGTTTTTTTTTGTCTACATCCCTTTTTAAATAAGAGTGTTACATTAACAGCTTTCCAATCTTCTGGGACTTCCCAGAATTAAAGATTCTTGGGAAATTATGATCAATGCATGCACCCTCTCTGTTACTTCTTTTAATGTTCTATGATACAACCGATCAGGTCAGGGGACTTATTAACCTTTAACCCCAGTAGTATCACTTGTACTTTCTCTCTGAGTTATTCAATATTTTTCTTCACACACTTTTTGCCTTGATTATTCAATATTTTTGGAATGCTGTTGGCATCCTCTATCATTAGGAACAGAGTTCCAGGGTTTTGATTTTGATATAATTCTCTAGATGCTACTATAATAATAACTGAAGAGGAGGAGTGAACAGGCATATAGAGATAGGTTGAGGAAATGGCAGTATGTGAACTGGAGAGCCAGCATGAACGTGATGGTTCAAATGGCCTTCTTCTTCAATGTTGTTAATCTATGCTGAAAGATTATTATTGCTTTAACTCTACCTTAGGAGATGAGCGGCCTGTAATGTGATAAATTGAAGAAAATGTTTCAAATGAAATGAAGTTTCACCCTTTGTGCCTGTTTTCACATTGATTATCAGGAGTGGTGATGAAAGTTTCATCTGTTCCTTGGATATAAAGATCCAAAGTCAAATTATTTGATTTCATTCTTGAAAGGTGCAGGTCTACACACAAATCTGCCCATCACTCAGTGCAACTTAATAACAGCTTCACCCAAAAATGGCAGAGAATGTTGTTTTGGGAACAGTTCATTTTGAAATATTGGTGAAAAGATGCAAGTTCACTGGAACTGACTAATGGGCCAACATTGGAATTTGCTTTGTGCAAGAAGTGCCTTCCTGAAGCAATCTGAAGTTAGCTTCATCACAAATGCAAGAAGAGATAATATGCATAGAGTCAGAGAGTCATAGAGATGTACAGCATGGATACAGACCCTTCGGTCCAACATGTCCATGCCGACCAGATATCCCAACCCAATCTAGTCCCACCTGCCAGCATCCGGTCCATATCCCTCCAAACCCTTCCTGTTCATAAACCCATCCAAATGCCTCTTAAATGTTGCAATTGTACCAGCCTCCACCACTTCCTCTGGCAGCTCATTCCATACACGTACCACCCTCTGCATGAAACAGTTGCCTGTTAGATCTTTTTTATATCTTGCCCCTTTCACCCTAAACCTATGCCCTCTTGTTCTGGACTCCCCGACCCCAGGGAAAAGACTTTGTCTATTTATCCTATCCATGCCCCTCATGATTTTATAAACCTCTATCAGGTCACCCCTCAGCCTCCGACGCTCCAGGGAAAACAGCCCCAGCCTTTTCAGCCTCTGCCTATTGCTCAAATCCTCTAACCCTGGCAACATCCTTGTAAATCTTTTCTGAAACCTTTCAAGTTTCACAACATACCAAACTGTTAGCTTTTTGGAGTGAAATTGCCATTCTTTTAAGGTCCCAATTTTGAGACATGTTGATATCTCTCACCAGCACTTAATTTCTCTTCCAGCAAAAAAGTGAGACAACCCATCATCTGAACAACTTCAGCTGGGTTCAAGCCCAGGTGTCACTGATGTTCAAACCCATTGAACCAATTATTGCTTCTATTTGTTTTATTTATACATTTTTGTGGGCTTCACGACTACATTTAGTTTAATCTGAATAACTGATGCTTTGATAAATCCGGCAGTACAGGAATTACTCAGCAGGTCTTGTCACATCTATGACAGAGAAACCAAATTAATGCTCCATAGGAAAAGTTAGAACAAGTGGGAGAAATTTGGGACAATAAAGGGGGAATCTGTAAGAGAGTGGAGGACAGGAGAGAATAAATGACAAAAGGCTTCATGGTGCAAGGCAGAAGGGGGTGGTAATGGGACAAGTGAATAAACAAAAGGTTTGTCGAGAGGAAGTGGGAGTTGTAGGATGCTTAATGGCTGTTAACTGAAAGAAAAGTAACATAAGAGAGAAACAAGAAAGCGTTTAAATGATATAAGATATAGCATTGGGGCAGAAGTTAGGCCTGAAAGTGTTGAATTCAGTGTTGAGTGCAGAAGACTGTAAAATGTTTGGTTGAAAGCTGAGGTGCTGTTGCTCAAAGTAGTGTCAGCATTACTGCATGGTAACAGTTCAAGGACAATGAGATTAGAAGGAATAATAAGGTACTGGGATAAAATGACTGGTGACCTGAAGATTAGGATTGTTTTTACCAACTGATGGATGTACTTTTTAAAATGTATTCATGAAATGTAGATATTGCTAACAAAATCAACATTTGTTACCCATTCCTAATTGCCCCTTCCTGAACTACTAGTGTCCAACTGGTTTAGATAAATCGACAGTGCTGTTAGAGCGGGCTGTTTCATTGTCTGCCGTGACTGGATGTGGTAAGACTGCAGGTTTTTGGTCTGGTCCATCAGTTATGAAATTGCTTGGTTCTGTTCATCACCTGCTGCTTATGCTGTTTGTATGCATGTAGTCTTTGCTTATGTGTTACTTGATGTGATGAATCGTCATAAGATCAGGAATTAATATTGACAACTCCCAATGTACCTCCCTCCTGACTGAATACCACTCTCCTAGATGGTGTTGTCTGGAATGCTGTGTATAAGGTAGGACTCCATGAGTATGACTATGTCAAGCTGTTGCTTAACCAGTCTGTGAGACAGCTCTCCCAGTTATGGCACTAGCCTGCAGACATTAGTAAGGAGGGTTTTGCAGATTCAACAGGGCTGTGTTTGCCCATATCCATGTCAGGTGCTCTGTCTGGTTTCATATCTTTTGTTTAGGCTTTCTTATGCAATTGAATGGCTTCCTGGCAATTTCAGAGAGCAGTTAAGTGTCAACCACATGTAAGCCATTTAATGGTAGCAGATTTCCTTCCCTAAAGGACATTAGTGAACCAGATGCATTTTATGACAATCAAAAGTGGTTTCATCACCATCATTAGGTTTCCAAGGCCAGATTTGTATTGAATTCAAATTCCCTGGTGGGGATTTGAACCCAGATCCCAGCTTTTCTACTTTCCAGTTTTAGAATTTCTACTTCAGTGACTGCACGACTGCACTATCACCTGCTGTTAGCTGATTAATATCCAAGGTACTTTATTAATGACCTTTCAACTATGTTACTTAATGCTATCTCCTCATTGCTGACTGAGTTAACCATCCCTCAAACCCCCGCTGCTATTTTCCTAGGTTTTATCAATTTAAAAAGTTGAGAATATTTTGAAGAAAATATAAGGGGCATTTTTCGAGTTGACAAAATGATATGTAACTCATTAGAATCTAAGGCTCCCAAAATGATTGTGACAGTTAAGTTAATATGAATGCATTAAACTTGTATTGATTTTTATACAATGGAGAGTAAACATCTTTTATCAATATTGATGAAATTATGTGGTGTATGTTCAGATGGATTCACAGTCTCATGATCTCTATCTGTTTCCTGTAGGTAGTTGGATGAAACCTTTTGATCCCACAGCAACGTATGAAGCCGACTTCCACGTAGATAACACAACAACAGTGAGAGTTCAAATGATGAAGAGGCTGGGGATGTATTACTCTGGTTATGATCAGCAAATTTCCAGTTATGTGGTTAGCATTCCATATCATGGAAATGCATCCTTGGTGCTGATTCTACCAGCCCCAGGAAAATTGGCAGAAGTCGAACAAAATCTGACCATTAGCCATTTTCAAAACTTTTTTTTCTCATTACCGTTTAGGTACGTTCAGTGAAATCAAGTTATATTCATTTTTGTCTGACAATATAGTGGTGTTTATTATTTATTTTCTTTTAAAAATGTAAAAAAAATTCTAATCTTACAACACATCTAGTTGTCATAGAATCCGTATAGTATGGAAACACACTTTTCAGCCCAACAAGTCCACACCAACCCTCCGAGGAGTAACCCACCCAGATACGTCCCCTTACCCTATATTTACCCCTGACTAATGCACCGAACCTACATATCCCTGAATACTATGGGCAATTTAGCATAGCCAATTCACGCAACCTACACATCTTTGGATTGTGGGAGGATACCAGAGCACCCAGAGGAAACCCATGCAGTTACAGGGAGAATGTGCAAACTCCACACAGGCAGAGGCTGGAATCGAACCCGTGTTCCTGGCACTGTGAGGGAGCAGTGCTAACCACTGAGCCACTATGCAGCCCCTGTTATCAGCTCCCTTTAGATTTCATTGCCCTAGTGTTCCTTGTCACCTCTTTCCACTAGCCTAAAGCTTGGCTTTAGCGTATACCTTCTGTAGCATGTGCAGCAGCAACTTGCTAAACTTTCATTGGATGATGATTCCAAACTCACTAACTGCATCCCAAAGAAAAACAAGGGCAGTAAATGCAGAGGAACAGCATCTTCTCCATGCTGCACACCACCCTAACTTGGATGTACACAGTGGTTCTTTAATTGTTGCTGGTCAAAATAATATAATTCTGTACCTAAAAGCATTCTGAGAGCATTTTTGCCACATAAATAGCAATGAGGAGTTCAAGAAGAGCACATTCTCAAAGCCATCAGGGAATAGACAAAAAAACAGGAATAAACATTGGCCTTGCCAGTGACCCCTATTTCTTGGGAATTAGTGTATTCTTAAAGGACTTAATTCCTTTGACAAAACCCATGACCAGTGATACAGGATTTCCTAGGAGACAATAGTACTTGTTAGCAAGTGATGGACAAAAATATTCATTAGCAAGTGATTGCTGACAAATCCTTTAAAAGCATGTTATTATTTTCCTCAAAACAAACAACGTTTTTCTTGTCTACACTGTGAATCTGTCTCTTGTTCTGACATTAATATCATAGCAATTTCTAGAGACTCTCCAAAGTGCATCTCATTTTCTCATTTGTTCCAAATCCTAATATTTGTGATTTGAATATGCCTCCTAGAGTCATACAGCACAGAAACAGTCCAACCAGTCCATGTCGAACATAATCCCAAACTAAACCAGTCCTATCTGCCTGCTCCTGGCCCATATCCCTTCAAACCTTTCCTGTTCATGTACTTATCCAAATGTCCTTTAAATGTTGTAATTACACACACATCCATCAATTGCACATGCAAACCACTCTCTGTGTAAAACATTAGCAGCTCATGTCTTTCTGGAATAAGTCTCACTGATTCCTATAAAGCATGGTTTCTTCAGTATATCAAAGTAATCTAAGGAAAAGAATCAGAAACCAATTACAATAGCCAAAACTGACTCAAATCTATTGATCATCTTAAAGTTTCTATGCACAATTTCAGTTCTCTTGTTAATTTATACAGAGATCATGTACATATATAACATGTATATATGTGGCCAAACTTAACACCATTTTAACTTAAATTATTGTTTTCTATTCATGCGTTGACAAAACTAAAATTACAATGACAAATTTAATTTTAAGTAAGAAATTAATGAGTCAACAATATCTCTCTGTGTGTTTGTCGTAGGTCTGCAACTCTGCACCTTCCAAAGTTATTGTTGAAGGAATCCTACCAGCTCAAAGATCTGCTGATGTCTATGGGTATTGTGGATGTATTCACAGATAATTCAAACCTTTCTGGAATGTCTGAAACTGCCCCTCTAAAAGTATCTGAGGTAAAGCATTGATAAACCAACTATTTGTTTATTGCAGTCTAACAAATGATATTGGAAACACTGGCCATATTATTAGAATGATTGAGGTATTGAAAGTACATAGAACAGATGAATGATTATCATTGGAAAGGACAAAAAATGCTTTCAGGTTTATTTGTGAGGTTTCTTTTCAATCCATCATATTTCTGGAGTACAATTACAAGAAAAATTGTTCTCTGCTGTGAGCCTGATGACCCGTATTTCGTTAATTCTTTAATTCTAAGTAGATTGACTCCACCTGATACTGAGAAACATCTAAGTTTCATGTTGCTAGTCTGTGCAAGCCTTGACACAAAACCAGGGACAACTTGTGGTCAAACAGAACCAGTTGCAATATGACCAGTGCACACATGATCAATCGTCACATATCTTGACAATGCTCTGAAATCTATGATGAATCAAATAATAACCATCTGATTTTTTAATTAAGAGCCATTCAGTTTTATTATGACCACTAATCAAATGAGAACCTAGGATTTATAATAGATTCCCAAAAGAATGGTGTTTTAATATGCAGTTTGCCGTCTTAACACCTGTCATGAGCAAACTAGAGGATGAGCATTCTCAACATGGAAGTTGGAGCTGGTACCTTATGACTTCAGCTCAATGCTTGCTGTAAAGATCCTCCATGCTTGACATAGGGCACAAATAGCTCAGATCTTCTTCCATTCGTACTGGCCACATTCAGTCAACATCCACAAACATTGGCAGCTAACATGTGTAAGCCTCTGAGGACCCATATGGCACATCTCTGATTCACTTACTGGATATTTCTGCACCATGGCAGCACTCAGGGCACAGCAGCAACCAGCTTTGTCATGATGCATCAGAGTCATGCACCCAGTTTATGAAGTGGACCACAATGCATTTCTGGCCTGTTTGCTTGCTGTCATAGCACTTACTCACTTTGAACCCACTTGGATGTTCACAACATCCCTACTTTGCTTTGCCTTTTGGTACCTTGCACCTGATCCTCACAGTCCTGCCATATTGCTATGTCATTTAGTACAGGTACAAAACCAGGAAACTTGTTATGGTTGTCAGCAGACCCCGGTCATCAAGGAAGCGAGCTGTCACCCAGGACTACCAGTAACTCTGGTAGTCTCTGATACCAGTCCAGGGGCATGTCACAGTCAGTCAAGCTCTCGGGGTGGTTAGAGTCTGACTCTCTCCACATAAGGATTGAGCAGACAAATGTCAGAGAGCACACCACACATCTTCACTCTTTCTGCCCTATCTTGACCTGTTTTTGTCCTAGAATGTGAAAGAGATGGGCACTCAGGGATGAAAGTGGGTAACACAGCTGTTTCTTTTGGTGTGGGTCAGAAGGTGTCCAGAGCAAGTGAGTAGGCAGCACAGTGGGCACACAGGGTTACTGATGGTAGGGTGGGTGACAATGAGTGAGGGAAGACGAGGCTTGGTGCAGAGGGGGCTGTAGTAGCAAAAAGATGGAAAGGGTGAACTATTGGAGAAGATCTGTACTGGCCAAATGGAGAAGGACATTGATCCTCTTCCTAGGTGGCTGTGCACTCCTCCAGATGGCTGCAACTGCACTGATCCAGCTGGCTGGCATGGTCCATATTATGGGCATCTACTGGGAGTCCTGGAGGCTAGTGGACATCCCACCTCCACACCACCCTGTCCACCAGCATCTTCAGGTCAATGCCCGTGATGCAAGATGTCAATTTTCTCTTCTCTGCTATGTCTCAGACAAACATCAAGACATGCACTGGGGCAGCTCCAGACTTAATGTAGAGGTGCCGGACTGGGGTGAACAAAGTCAAAGGTCACACAAGACTAGGTTATAGTCCAACAGGTTTATTTGAAATCTCAAGCTTTCAGAGCATTGCTCTTTTGTTAGGTGAAGTATGAAGGAACTGCACTCCAAAAGCTTGTGATTTCACATAAACCTATTGGACTATAACCTGATGTTGTGTGACTTCTGACCATCTCCAGACTGACAATGCTACTCCAGTTCCACAATGGACTTTTAAAAATGGCACCAGCAGTTGGGGTGAGGTCCATTTCCAGGACATCCTGACAGTGGCAGATTGATCAGGGTACAGTGAGTAGGAGAATGGGAACAGAACCAGGCTACCTTGTAGGTAATTAATGAGGTAAGGTTGGTACGATATGATGAGACATGTTGCAGAGGTAAACCCAACTTGAAGCATGACAAAACTGACACTTAGTCAAAGAAAACCTGAGATTATATCCATGTATTCAATCCTCTGGATGTTTGAGTTGCTGAACTATACGGACTATGTCAAATGGTGTTTCTATTAACCTGATGTGGTTTCCTTGTTATTGCAGGTGACCCATGAGGCAGTGCTGGATATTGATGAAACAGGAACAAAAGCTACAGCTGTTACAGGAATTGAAATGATACCATTCTCTGTTCCTTCTGAGTATGTATTTAACAGGCCTTTCTTCCTATTAATTGCTGACCACAATGTTAAGTCTGTCCTGTTTGCAGGAAGGGTAATGAATCCCACTGCGTGATGCAGGCAAAAACTCCACACATTTCCAAGAATTGTATCATTGATAAATGGAAAGCAATGACGTTATGTCCAACAACGTTTAACATCCAATTGTTTGAGAGCAACCTTAAGTAATTTAGTAAATGTGCTTTACCATAAAGTAATGTACCAAGCTTTTTATGAAGGCAAACAAAGGTCTCATCAATAATAATGAATGTTTCAAATTTATTTCAAATGTTTGTCATGCTTTGAGTAATTCACTAGTATGTATATGAATAACTTACATTAAAACAGAAAATGCATCTGAACTTTGTGGTAGTATTTGCGGTTTGTTTTAATTTATTGTTTTCATAAACAAGTGTTTGGTAATTATTGTTTGTTGATGAATAGAAGGACCAAAGAACTAATCACAATTTCAATTATTTCCAATCTATGCAACATAATAATGCCTTTTCACGCAATGAATTTCCATGTCTTTAATCATTCACTAACATATGCCCCCATTGAAGTGAGTAATCACCAAAAACAGACAGGTTAGAGAGCACAGAAATGGCCATGTCACTCAGTGTGTATTCATAAGCAGATAAAGAAATGTTGTTCTTTGAACAAGGTAACACATGCAGAGAAAAATCAATTGGTAAATTTGTACTTATTGTAAAAAAATGGAATGACAGTCAAAATTCACAACAGTCATGGCATGAACAAGGTATTCCTGGATTTATTTCCTTACATGATTCAACAACAGCTGGTACCTTCAAATTGAACACAATATTACTCTTTCGGTTTTTTTTACATATGTCAACAAATTAATGATAACAATTAATGATAAATGAAGACATTAATTTATACCAAGGAGCACTGCTCACGATGGTATCATGAAGTAGTAAATAAACTTTGAAAATCAGATACTGAAAATCTAGTCAAAATGCATTTAGAATCAAGGAAGATTAAACACTTATTCTAAGAATCTAGGTTGATATGTTGCATGCTATTGCCTATTGACATATTCATCAAAAGTGTGCAACTACATTGAGTGAGAAGACCTAACGTCCTATTCATACAAAGAAATTACTGATGTTCTCTTATTAGTTAAATGCTTCTCATCAAATATTCAATATTTTCAGACATTTGTAAACAGTCAGAACAACCAAGTTAAAACACATCCTGCAATCATCAGAAATGCTGACCCTATGTCTAAGACATTCATTTAATCACTGGTATATTCAGTTACAGAGAATTTTGTGTTTCCAATGTTTTGACTATTTAATCAAATTACATTCATTTTTAAATGTGCACCATGGGTAGGGTATAACAGTCTAAAAAATTGGCACTTGTGCGTAAAATTTCCATGTTACTCAAGTTGGAGAACCAAACAAATTTTAAGTATTCACTTGTCCATCCTGCTGTCAATTTAGCAATTATTAATATTAATGAACAAAAGGGCATCATATAAAGATAACACAAGGACTGCTAAGATTTAAACAAACATCTAGCACCATTAACATCTCAATGTCTACTATGGGGTGTACATTACCAGCAGCGACCATATCACCAAAATGTAAAATCTAAAGACAAAAGAGTTATATTTGTATAACACCTCCACATGTCTCAAAAGTTTATCAAACTGAATAAATTCAATTGCTTTCACTATGGTAAGTTTCTCAAAGGGAACCATGGCAATGGAACAGTTCAGCAGAGGGTGAAATTGCAAGAAGTCAGCTTAGTGTTCACCTGATGAAAAGATATTTGTCCTCCAAAAACTTTTATACTATGCTTTTTGTTGAGCCAATTGAATGTATTGAAACAATTAGCCCACTTGGCATAATTAGTTGAAATATTATTTTGGAAAAGGGGTCTGTTATGAAGGCTTTTTTGGAGAGGTAATTGTTGGGGTAAAGGAGTGCATAGCGGCAACTTGAAAGTCTTCACCAGGTTAGAGTCTGCAATTGTAACTCAGATGGAAGCAATGCATTTCCACTTCCAAAACAACTTTAATGTGATCACAGTCCTGTTTAAAAAAGTCAAATGGAGGCACCCAGCAGAGATTATACAATGTTAGCACTGCTGCCTCACAGCGCCAGAGAACCGGGTTCAATTCCTGCCTCGGGCAACTGTCTGTGTGGAGTTTGCACATTCTCCCCATGTCTGCGTGGGTTTCCTCCGGGTGCTCCGGTTTCCTCCTACAGTCCAAAGATGTGCAGGTTAGGTGAATTGGCCATGCTAAATTGCCCGTAGTGTTAGGTGAAGGGGTAAATGTAGGGGAATGGGTCTGGGTGGGTTGCTCTTCGGAGGGTCGATGTGGACTTGTTGGGCCGAAGGGCCTGTTTCCACACTGTAAGTAATCTAATCTAATCTAAAAAATATAGTTACACTTGGAGCAAGAGCAGCACCCGGACACAGTGATGCTCCATTGGAATTATAGCTAAAAGTAGTCAGGAGCCAGTAACCCCTATTTCTCCCCAGCAGCTGAAGGAAGAAATCTGCTGCTGACAAGTGATTGGAGATAAGTGATGAGATGAACCTCTGGAGCATTGTATCCTGGTCTTGAATCAAGAACTAGAAGTGGCTTAGAGATCACACCAGTTTAGGGAATACCTGTACATTGGCCTCTTCACTTTACATCCTGTAATGTAATCCCCTTCACCCACATTCAGTGATGCCACATGTTCTCCATCACATTCCTCCTCACACTCAGGTTCCAGCCACACCCAGCTCTGACTTTAAATGCACTTCATCACCTTCCCAATTATCCCCATATGCCATTGCTATGTACTGCAATCCATGAGCAATGTTATGTATCTGATTTACTCACTGAATGCACAGCTTCCCTCAACTGAATATCTGACCTTCACTTGTTGATCTGTTTACTCACCCCATGTGAGAGAAGAAAGTGGAACTGGAAGGACAGGGAAAGGGTGAAGGTGAGTCAATACCAATATTTGGGGAGGTGATGGCCTAGTGGCATTATTGCTGCTAATCTAGAGACCCTGCAGACTTGGGTTCAAATCCTGCCAAAGCAGAAGGTGGAGTTTGAATTTCAATTAAAAAAATCTGGCATTAGAGTATAATGGTGACCATGAATCCATTGTCAACTGTTTGAAAAACCCACCTGGTTCACTAATGTCTTTCAGGGAAGGAATCTGCCATCCTCTCCTGATCTGGACAACATTCGACTCCAGACCCACAGCAATGTGGTTGCCTCTTAGTTGCTCTGTGGGTTGGGAATGATGGCCTTCAGTAGATTCTTAATTCGAAATTTTCATTTCCTGAATGTAAATTCCACCATTTGACACGGTAGGATTTGAATATGGGACCCCAGAACATTTGCTGAGTTTCGGATTAATAGTCTAGCGATAATACCACTAGGCCATCACTTCCAATACGTGACATGGTGAGTGGGGATGTCAATGTTTGCTGAACCCAAATCAATGCATTTTCACAATTTAATCAGGTAATTATACAAACTGGGATATTAGAAATTAAACAGAAATAAAAACAGAAAGAGCTAGAAAAAGTCAGCAGGTCTGGTAATGTCTGTGAAGGGAGAAAGGGAGTTAATGTAAATAAGAGTAAAATACTACAGATGCTAGACATCTTAAGTAAAAACAAAAAGTACTGGAGAAACTCAACCAGTCAGCAGATTGGTTCCTATTCATTTCTACTGACTCCTGAGCAGCTAAGCATATAACAATAAAATCAGTTTCCCAAACTATATGGATCACACTCTGTAAATTCTTACACTCAATTGTATACCTTTCTTGAAACGTAATACAGAATTAATCTAAAAATCAGGTCATGTGAATTGAAGCGTCCAGTTTTATATTCTACACACACAATGAATATTTAACCAGATTAATAGGTTCATTGTTTGCATTGGAAATACTAATCTGTTTATCTAAATGGGTCACTTTAACACCTCATTATTGTAGCTGGTGAAAGAATTACTTATTACTTTAACAGGCTTGACTAAACTATTCCAACATTTCCACCACAAATTCCAATGGATTCCAAATAATCTCATTTTATCGGAACTCCACGTAGAGTCTCCAACTTGCCACTTCCATTAAAACTTAAACCGTTAACAAGAATTGGCTTTAACTTTTTTTCATTTCTTCTTTGAAAGAACTGAATTTGCTTTATTTAACTTACATGTGCTGACTACATCAATTCAGGGAACAGACTTGCAGGAAGAATTCATTTGTTCAGCAGTGCAACAGAATGTAAATAACAATCAAATAACAATCAATACTCAGAACTGTCTGGATCGTTGTCTAACACCAACAGATTTTACTGTTATATTCAGTCCGCCAACATGAATTCTTTATTATGAAAAGCTGCTATGCAAATAATTAGTTTATAGGTTGGTAGATGTCTTCGTGCTGCCTTTTATAACTGATGCTCAAAACAGCAACTCATGTACTGAAATTAAATCAGAAAATGTTTGATACAGTCAGAAGATTTCTGTGGCAAGGTGAAGATGAGGTTGACTTTTTTTTAAATTCAAGATAGATTTTAGAATTAGAATTAGAATTAGATTTTACTGTCATGTGTATTCAAGTACAGGGATACAGGAAGACAATGAAAAGTATACAATATCACCATTCCCTGTACAAAGGTACCTAGGCACAAAATTTTAGATTTTGAATGAGCTGGGGAACTGAAGAAACTAACTAGGTTGATATCATACTGTCAGTTCTCAAAAGAAATCAATGGGAGATCAAAGGGCCAGTAGGATGGCTTCACCTGAAATGAAAATTTCAAAGGCGAGAGGAAAGAGGAAAAGACTGTGTGGGGAGGGATGTGGGAGAGAAAACTTCTGGCCACAAAGACATGGGAGTGAAGGTAGCAGCAGCAGAAATAGAGTTGAATATTCAATGCAGCTTGAATCTTGAGGTGAGAGCAGGGAGGAAGGAATAAGCATATAGAATTCCTACAGAGTGGAAATAGGCCATTTGGCCCATTGAGGGAAACTGAGACTTTTGCTGCAGGATGATGGCTCAGATTCAGAGGGTTTAATTAAAGCTGTCGGACATAATGAAAATGCATAAGAGACAAAAGGTGAGATTTAAAGAGTGAGGGTCAAAAGTAATTAAAGCAGACGAGAGATCAGAAGAGGTATTGAGATTCAAGTTTCATTGCAGCTTGCTGTTCTCCCACCTAAAAGTAATAGAAAGATTTTCGTACAGCATCATATAAAGCAAATTGAAGAAATAAAACTGAGGCCCAGATCTGCTCTGAAATAAAGTAAACCAGGGTTGCTGGTGGTGCTTAACAGAGAGGTGGGTGCTCATGAGGCAAAATGAGCAGTGGTTTCAATAAGGATTATTACAGAGATATCAATAAGCAGTTGTGGACTGCAAAAAGGATGGGTTGAATTTAGAATGTAATCACATGAAATAGACCGGAACTGGAGCCAAATATTGTGAAACGAAGATCCAGAAACAGATTATCGTACATAAGAAGGCAGCTAACAATGGAGACAATGTTACACACATATTTAACAACTATTTGGTGCCCAGACAGATAACTAATTTAATTCAAATACTGTATTTAAGAAGGGGGGACTGAATACACAAGTTAATATAGACCTTTCGCCTTAACATCAGTCAGAAAAATTGTGGACTCCCTACAAAAAGAGAAAATAGACGAACATCTAGAAACAAAAGAAGGTATAGTAAACAGACAGTGTGAATTATAAAGCAAAAATCCTGATTGACTAATTCAGCATTTAACAGCGTGTGTAGATAATAATGATGCTGTAGATGTCATTCATTTGGATTTTTAAAAGGCCTTTCACAATGGACCCCATGATAAACTAATTCATAAAGTCAGACAGAATGGAGTCAGTGCCCACGCAGGAGAAAGAATTACTAACTGGCTTCAAGACAGAAAGCAGAGTGAAAATAAGAAGCAGTTATTTAGAGTAGCAGGAGACAGAAAGTGGTGTTCTGCAAGGATCAGTGTTGGGATCACTGCTGTTTGTGACTAATACCAATGATTTGGACTTTGGAATCAAAAACAATTTCTAAATTGGCTGGAATAATATTTGCCAAGTATGACCTTCTGTTTCCATTCACATGTTAGCTCTCCTCTCTTTAAATGCAAAAAGAAATTGGCATTTCAGTATAACCCATTTTAAGCTCCTGTACAATTTCATCTAAATCCTGTTGGAAGTGTATTCCATGAATTAACATAAAAGCACTGAACCTTCAACGTAAAATATCAGCAATTTCAAACAACAGCTATCAGTGCGTCACAGTTTAAGCATTTCAATTCCCATCGCACCTCAATTCTATTGACGGTAGAGAAGTTCAGCTACCCTGACAGAAACATTCAGCAAAGAAATAACAATTCTGCTGTACATCAGAATTTGGAAATGTTTTTGTATAATTCCAAGGTTACTGTTTGATAATACATTAATAAGTCCCTTTGCAGCCGACAACAGCCCTCCTCACTATCCACAATTCCACCAATCTTCGTATCATCTGCAAATTTACTGCCCCACCCTTCGACTCCCTCTTCCAATTCATTAATAAAAATTACAAACAGCAGAGGACCCAGAACTGATCCCTGCGGAACTCCACTTGTAACTGGGCTCCAGGCTGAATATTTACCATCTACCACCACTCTCTCACCTTAACCTATGCCTTTTAGTTTTAGATTCCCCTACCCTGGGGATAAAGACCTTGGCTTTTCACCCTATCCATGCCCCTCATGATTTTATAAACCTCTATAAAGTCACCACAGCCTCCAACACTCCAGGGAAAGTAGCCCCAGCCTATTCAGCCTCTCCCTATAACAAAACACCTCCAGTCCTGGCAACATCTGTGTAAATCTTTTCTGCACCCTCTCAAGTTTAACAACATTTTTCCTATAGAAGGGTGACCAGAATTGGAGACGGTATTCTAAAAGTGGCCTCACCAATGTTGTGTACAGCCATTGCTTCATTAATCACATATACTTCAGCTTTTCTATGAGATCAATTGTATTTGTCACTACCATAATTAGTTTATAATTTATTAAAGGAATAATGGTCACATTAACACAGATTCTTAGCATACCTTCTCAAAGGTCAATCATTTTGACCATTAAGAAGCGCTAACATAAATGAGCAGACTCTCTCTGCCGTCTGTAAGAAATTAAACACTCTGTAAAAGAGTGTGTTACGTTTCCATAGAAACTCAATGTGCAGCATTGGATTTTAAATGTGCAGAGCCCTACTGCTCATTTCCTGTTGACGACTGAGTTTAGAGAGTCTAATTACTGCATTGTATTGGCACAATCTGTGAACAACTATTCTACTCTTTGTGTTTATTTTCCTTAGGTACTGGATGCCTGTGTTTCACACTTGTGTACAAACTCAACACTCACTTCTACGTTTTCACAGAACGTTTGCCCCACGTTCTTCCCTCTTTATCTGAAGGTGCTGATTAATGCTGCGATACATGCTCACAGGTGCTGTAATGCCATGGCACTTTGCTCACTGTTTCATACAGTAAGTGCCAGTTTGTGGCAACAAAGAGCAATTTTGACGCTAGGAGGTGAGTGACTTTTTGATTCCCCAAAGTCTGTCCGACACTTACAAGGCACAGGTCAGGAGTGTGATGGAATACTCCCCATTTGCCTGGATGAGTTCAGCTCCAACAACACTCAAGAAACCTAACACCATCCAAGATGAAGCACTTGATTGGTACGCCATCCAACACTTTCAACATTCACACCTTTCAATACCAACAATCAATGACAGCAGTCTGTACTACTCACGACATGCACTCCATAAACTCACCAAGACTCCTTAAGGCAGCACTTTCTAAATCCATGACCCTCAATGTGGTGATTGTAATGAGGTCAGATGGGTGGACTGCATAGAATACAAATTCCCTGACTGGGGCTGTTAATCTGGTCCAATCAGGGAGCCCTGGCTGACACACACAAAAAAGGAGTGTTCAGACAATCTGACACTCTGTGAACTGGTTCTGAGGAAACTGGACTGGTGTCGAGGACTTTGCACGTGTTAATAAAGGGTGACATGTTGGCAGGATGCTGGCCTCCGTAGAGTTATTTCAGTGGCGACAAGAGTAATGCACATACCTGAAGAAACATGCTCAACACAGTCTGCTTTGAGTTGAGGTAAGCATTTCTGGCGTCATTCTATTATTTGGGAAGCTTGACCTGTTTGATCCTGCCATCAAAGACTGGGCCCAATAGGTGGAAAGAATGTATTTTTTGTTCTGGGTAAATGACATTGGGGCAGATGAAAAGCAATAAGTAATTTTCCTGACAGCTTGTGGACTTGCAGCTTTTTCAGTTATTAGGAGCCTAATTTAGGAGGCAACAATGCTAAAACCTAATGGATTTTGTTAAGGAATATTTTGACTCCAAACCTCCTGTAATTCTGAAATGCTAATTTTACTCGGCAATTTGAGAAACAGGGGAATCCGTACTGAGACATTTGACTAGGTTAAGAAGACTGGGAGAGACCTGTGACTTTGGTTTTATTCTTAATGAGATACTGAGAGATTGGTTGGTATATGGGATTAATGATGTGCAAAGGCACCTGCTATCTGAAGCCCAACTGGACTTCAAACAGGCCCCAGAATTGGCTTTATCATTGTAAAATGCAGCACGTGGAGCATATAACTTGCAGGATGGTCCGATGGAAGCGGACACCCTCGCCAGATTGACTGAGGTTGGGGAACACTACTTGAGTGAAGGCAATTTCATTGCCTCATTCAGGACACATCCTGATCAGACAAACTCTAGGTCAGCCCACAGAAAACTTCCAGCACAAAGTCAAGCCTCAGCCAAACCGTTAATATTTTCTTCAGGAGCAAGCGATCGTAGTTGCTGCCAGACACGAGATAGCAAAGGAGTCCCACTAGACCTAAACTGAGCCAAAGAACTCATAGGCCAGTATCCAGAAGATAGATAGCAAAGTAGTCCCACGAGACCTAAACTGAGCCAAAGAACTCATAGGCCAGTATCCAGAAGATAGATAGCAAAGTAGTCCCACGAGACCTAAACTGAGCCATTGGAACGGCGAAGGATGATGGGTGACTTGATAGAGGTTTATAAGATGATCAGAGGAATAGATAGAGTAGACAGTCAGAAACTTTTTCCCCGGGTACAACAGAGTGTTACAAGGGGACATAAATTTAAGGTGAAGGGTGGAAGGTATAGGGGAGATGTCAGGGGTGGGTTCTTTACCTAGAGAGTGGTGGGGGCATGGAATGCGCTGCCTGTGGGAGTGGTTGAGTCAGAATCATTGGCGAACTTTAAGTGGCAATTGGATAGGTACATGGATGGGTGCTTAAGCTAGGACAAATGTTCGGCACAACATCGTGGGCCGAAGGGCCTGTTCTGTGCTGTATTGTTCTATGTTCTATGTTCTATGTTCTATCAATAAGATAGACATTATAGTCAAACATTAAACCACAGATGCTGGAAATCTGAAAGCTGGAAATAGAATGCTGGAGAAACTCAGGCTTTAAAGAAGAGTTGGATAACAGTCAAATAACATGGTGCGTGTGTGTGTGTCATATGAAACAAGAGTAGTAAAGAATGTGGAAATCAGAAACAGAATGAACATTTTCTTGTTCCAAGAAGGCATGGAGGTTCTATGGAGAGGAGAGGCAATTATTGCAAACAACCTGCAGATAAAGAGCACGGGAAAGGGAAGGGAGGCGGCTGCTGTGAGTACAATGTTGTTCCATTCTTCCTGTATGATGGGAAATCCACAAAGAAACAAAATTAATTGCCAAATACAGGAGACCCCAATTTATGAACGTCTGACCTACAAATTGTATTTACGAATGCGATCCCATACAGGTTGCAATTTTAAATATCAGACATGCGAACATTTATGAATAGCTGCTTGATAATGTCCTGCATTTGTTCTGAATTGCATACAAATTGACATACGAACAGATTCAGGAGTAGAACCTGTTTGCAATCAGGGACTAACTCTACAATTTTCAGCATTCAAAACGCTAACTTTGAATTGAATTGAATTTATTGTCATGTTTACCGAGGCACAGTGAAAAGCTTTGTCTTGCGAACAATACAGACAGATCACAAAGTTAAGTCACATAGACAAGTAAATAATAGGTAAACAGCGGGAAAAACAAATACACAGGTACAGGGGAATATTAAGAGTTTGTGAGTCCTAGCAACAGTAGGGTAGAAACTGTTTCGAAACTGGCTGGTGTGTGTGTTCAGGCTTCTCTCTGATGGTAGAGGTTGGGGAAAAACATTGCCAGGGTGGGATGGATCTTTGAGAATGTTCGTGGCCTTTCCTTGACAGCAGGCCTGGTAAATGGTTCCTATGGATGGGAGGTTGGCCTTTGTGATTGTCCGGGCCGAGTTCACCACTCTCTGTAACCATCTCCAATCTTGAATGTTACAGTTGCCGTACCAGGTAGTGATACATCCAGACAGAATGCTCTCGATGGAGCACCTATAAAAGTTGGCAAAGGTATTTGCCATCATACCAAATTTCCTCAGCTACCTGAGGAAGAAGAGATCTTGTTGGGCCTTTATAACGAGTGCATCCACATGGAGATTGTATCTCTCTTCACAGACATTATAGCTAATCCTAATGAAAAATTCTAGACTCTGACCTTTATGTCTCAGCATCTGATCAAACTATCATGCTGCATCTTTATTGACTTATTTAACATGCATGCACAGAAACAATTCCTGATGAAGGTCTTTTGCCCGAAATGTCGATACACCTGCTCCTCGGATGCTTCCTGACCTGCTGTGCTTTTCCAGCACCACTCTAAGCTTGACTCTGATCTCCAGCATCTGCAGTACCCACAGAAACAATTATTATTATGTTGCAGTTGCATGCAATTCTATCTCAGTGTTGCTGTTCAGTTTATTAAATTCGAGTAACATTAATTTTCCTCAAATTATTTAAAATTCATATATGAAGCACAGTACAGCTTATATTTGTTGGGGTTTAGAAAATGAAGAGGCAAATTGGAACATATAAATCCATATAAGACCACATAAGACAGGACTTAGCAGGGCAGATGTGGAGAAGATTTTCCCCTCATGGATCTAAAAGTGGAGGTCTCTTTAAAAATAAGAGAGCACCCATTTAAGAGAGAGAGGATGGTAACGTTTCTTTGGTACAGAGGTTTGCAGGTCTTTGGATATCTGACCCTGTAAAGGTGGGAAAAGCGCAGTCTTTAAATGTTTTTAATAATTAGATTCTTGTTAAGCCACTTAAAAGGTTATCAGGCATGAAACAGTGATCACATTAATCATGGGCTAGAACTCACTCCAGGATCTGATGAGGAAGATGATTGAAGCTGGCACTTCAGTTTACTTCTGTCTGAAAGGTCACTGGACTCGAAATGTTTTCTCTCCACAGATGCTGTGCTTCTTTGACAATTTTTTGTTTTTACTTTCAGTTTACCATGTTAATTGAGTTAAAAGGTGTGGCACTTGAATAGCACAGCAGGTTAGTCAGCATCCGAGGAGCTGGAGAGATGCCTTTTCAGGCAGAAGCTCTTCATCAGGAATGTGCGGTGGAAGGAGGCTGACAGATAAATAGGAGGGGGATGAGGGTGGGGGGAAGGTAACTGGGAATGCAATAGGTAGATGCAGATAGCGGATGATGGTGAAAGTTTGGAGAGGAGGGTGAAGTGGATAGATAGAAAGGAAAAGGGACAGGTAAGACAGTTCAAGAGGGTGATGCCGAGTTGGAGGGTTGGATCTGGGATAAGGTGAGGGAAGGGGAGATGAGGAAATGGGTGAAGCCGACATTGATCCTGTGTGGTTGGAGGGTCCCAAGGCGGAAGATGAAGTGTTCTTCCTCCAGTGGCTTGGTGGCTTGGATTTGGCAGTGGAGGAGGCCCAGGACGTGCATGTCTTGGCGGAGGGGGACGGGGAGTTGAAGTGATCGGCCACAAGGCAGTGGGGTTGTTTGGTGGGTGTATCTGAAAGATGTTCCTGAAACGCTCCACAAGTTATGTCCTGTCTCTCAAATGTAGAGCAGACCTCATCAAGAGCAACGGACACAGTGGATGAGGCAGTTCGATATGCAGGAAAATCTCTGCCAAATCTGAAAATTTCCTTTGGGGCCTTGGATGGAGGTGAGGGGGAAGGCGTGGGCACAGGTTTTGCAGCAATAAGGGAAGGTGCCGGGAGGGGAGGGCGGTTTGGTGAGGGGAGTGAACTTATCAAGGGATTCGCGGAGGGAATGATCTCTGCGCAACGCAGATGGGGGGGGGAGGGAAATATATCTCTGGTGGTGGGATATGATTGTAAGTGTCTGGAGATTGGTGGGATGGAAGGTGAGGACCAAGGAGGTTTTATCCTTGTTGCGATTGGATGGGTGGGAATCAAGGATGGAGGTGCAGGAAATGGAGGAGATGTGCTGGAGGGCATTGTTGATCACGTGGGAGGGGAGATTGTGGTCCTTGAAATAGAAGCCATCTGGGATGCCCTGGAATTGAATTGCTCCTTCTAGGAGCAGATATGGCGGAGATGGAGGAATGGGGAGATGTGGATAACATTTTTATGGGGGTGGGAGTTGTTGAGGGGAGGTGTAGTCCAGGTAGCTATTGGAGTTGGTGGGTTTGAAATAGGTGTCCATGTTGAGTTGGTCACCAGAGTTGGAGGCAGAGAGGTCCAGGAAGGGAAGGGAGCTATCCAAGATGGTCCAGGTGAACTTAAGATCAAGGTGGAAGGTGTTAATTGTGGTACAGTTGGTAGCAGTTTTGTCTCTGACTCACAAGGTTTAAAATTCAAGTTCCTATCAAGCCCAAAACTCAAGTGCTCCAGTGCAGCACTGAAGGAATGTTGGGCTGTTGGCAGTTTTGGTTGAGATGTTAAACAAAGGCTTCATCTGCACTCACTTGTGGACATAAATAATAACATGACAATGTTATGAAGATCAGAGGACTCTCCCCAGTGCCATTGCCAATATTTTTCCCTCGACCAACATCACAGAATCAGGTTATTTCATCCTTATCACGTTGGTGTTGTTGGAGCTTACCACGTGCAAATTGACTACCACGTTCCCTACATTACAACACTGAGTACCTTTTTTAGAAATGGACATCATTGGCTGTAAAACACTTTGACTTGTCCAGTGGTCGTGAGAAATTCAATATAAATGGAAGCTCTTTCATGGTATTGAGGCAATGCTTCATTGTTGGTCTTTCTGATGAAGTTTTAAATCACACACTTGCTTAGGTGCACATCAAATATCTCGTGCTACTATTCAATGAAGAACCAAGAATTGCTTCTGTGTCATCGGTAATGTTTCTCTCTTAACCAGTGGAACACATGAACTGTCATTTATCTTCTTGCTATCTGTCAGGCCTTGCTGTGTGTATATTGGCTGGCACATTTTCTTTGAAAGACAACAGTGGCTTCCAAAAGTAATTAATAGACCGTGAAATTAATTTGTGATGTCCTGAGGACATGAAGTGCGTTATATAAATATAAGTGAGTCTTTCTATTGTTAATAAGATTGTGCTGGTGGAACACAGAGAATTGCACGTATATTGCATCTGAACTCATCCATCAGAAACATTTTAAAGCCCCCAGAATGTATTACTCTGAAGCATAATGGATATGTGCCTAGTAATGGGCCTACTGGAGAACAGAAGGCTCAAAGAGTTTATATTTTTACTGATCAGGTATTCCTGAGTAACACATGCATTAACATCATCAGGCGTGTTACACATACATTTCTTTTTATAAAACGGATGTGAATTTAACCTTCTAACCTAAAATTAGTGTATATTTGTTTTAAAACATGTTTGCACAATCATCAGCAGAAATATCCACTCAAAAATCTCAACCGCAGTGTCACAGCCCGTACAACATATCAACTGGTTAATCATTTCCAAGTGTTGCTTAAACGTTTCAATATTGTTAAGTTCTATTTAAGCTGCTATTATTTAACTGCATTAGTGAGACTAACAGTGCATTCATATAACATATTTTTAACAAACTTGTTTTGCGACATCATTTGGAATGTGAATCGAGTAACAAGCCATAGAGATACTTTGTAGGGCAGTATGGTGAGACTAACTCATCAGGAAGTCTAAAAGTATTTGAGTCTGGAGTCACATTAAGTCCAGATTCTGAATACTGCTGTCTTTAAATTATAATAGCATAATTAATATAAAACAAACCATTCTACAATGGTAGCATAATTAGAAAGTAAAGACATGTTGAACAATTAATAACTTAAATTAATCATCTCTACTATTTTCCCTCTTTTCATATGATGAATTTTCAGGTTGAATTACCTCACTTTCTTTGCTTTAAATACAAAGAGTTGGTTGAAAGGCCAGAGCTGATATACTGCAAAAAAAAAGGAGAAAGAGCATGCACATTAACAGTTACTGGATAAAACCATTAAACTGTAAGACTACAAGCCCACGAACAGCAATGGGCTATTTGGTTGCACCATTCAATGAGATCGGTGCTCCCCAATCGGAAACCTTGGATGAACTGAGAAATCCACTTCCTGCTGAAGACCAGACATGCAGCATTCAAATCAGATAACCCAGATCTATACAGAAAACCCAGATACACAGTCATAGAGTCATAGAGATGTACAGCACGGAAACAGAACCTTCGGTCCAAATCGTCCATGCCGACCAGATATCCTAACTTAATCTAGTCCCATTTGCCAGCACTTGGCTCATATCCTTCTAAACCTTCCTACTCATGTACCCAACCAGATGCCTTTTAAATAATGCAATTGTACCAGCCTCCACCACTTCCTCTGGCAGCTCATTCCATACACACACCACCCTCTGCATGAAAAGGTTGCCTCTTAGGTCCTTTTATATCTTTCCCCTCTCACCTTAAACCAATGCCCTCTAGTTCTGGACTACCTCACCCCCGGGAAAAGACTTTGTCTATTTACCCTATCAATGCCACTCTTGATTTTATAAACCTCTATAAGGTCACCCCTCAGCTTTCAATGCTCCAGGGAAAACAGCCCCAGCCTATTCAGCCTCTCCCTCGAGCTCAAATCCTCCAACCCTGCCAACATCCTTGTAAATCTTTTCTGAACCCTTTCAAGTTTCATAATATCCTTCCAGTAGGAAGGAGACCAAAATTGCACGCAATATTCCAACAGTGGCCTAACCAACATACTGTACAGCTGCAACATGACCTCCCAATTCATGTACTGAAAATGTGTTGCTGGAACAGTGCAGCAGGTCAGGCAGCATCCAGGGAACAGGTGAATTGACGTTTCGGGCATAAGCCCTTCTTCAGGAATCCCCTAAACGTCGATTCTCCTGTTCCCTGGATGCTGCCTGACCTGCTGCGCTGTTCCAGCAACACATTTTCAGCTCTGATCTCCAGCATCTGCAGTCCTCACTTTCTCCTCCCAATTCATGTACTCAATACTCTGACCAATAAAAGAAAGCATACCAAATGCTTTCTTCACTATCCTATCTACCTACATTCAAGGAGCTATGAACCTGCACTCCAAGGTCTCTTTGTTCAGCAACACTCCCTAGGACCTTACCATTAAGAATCTAAGTCCTGCTAAGATTTGCATTCCCAAAATGCAGCACCTCACATTTACCTAAATTAAACTCCAACTGCCACTTCTCAGCCCATTGGCCCATCTGATCAAGATCCTGTTGTAATCTGAGGTAACTGTCTTCGCTGTCCACTACACCTCCAATTTTGGTGTCATTTGCAAACTTACTAACTATACCTCCTATGTTCATATCTAAATCATTTATATAAATGATGAAAAGTAGTGGACCCAGCACCAATCATTGTGGCACTCCACTGGTCACAGGCCTCCAGTCTGAAAAACAACCCTCCACCATCACTCTCTGTCTTCCACCTTTGAGCCAGTTCTGTATCCAAATGGCTAATTCTTCCTGTATTCCATGAGATCTAACCTTGGGGGATGACATGGGGAACCTTGTCGAACGCCTTACTGAAGTCCATATAGATCACATCTATTGCTCTGTCCTCATCAATCTTCTTTATTACTTTTTCAAAAAACTTAATCAAGTTTGTGAGATATGATTTCCCACACACAAAGCCAAGTTGACTATCCCCAATCAGTTCCTTGCCTTTCCAAATAAATGTAAATCCTGTCCCTCAGGATTCCCTTCAACAACTTGCCCACCATCAATGTCAGGCTCACTGTTCTACAGTTCCCTAGCTTATCCTTGCCACCTTTCTTAAACAGTGGCACTACGTTAGCCAACTTCTGGTACCTCACCTGTGACCTTTGATGGTACAAATATCTCAGCAAGAGGCCTAGCAATCACTTACCTAGCTTCCCACAGAGTTCTAGGGCACACCTAATCAGATCCTGGGGATTTATCCACCTTTATGTGTTTCAAAACAAGCAGCACCTTCTCGTCTGTAATATAGGCATTTTTCAAGATGTCATCATCTATTTCCCCACATTCCATATCTTCCATGTCGTTCTCCATAGTATACACTGATGCAAAATACTCATTTAGTATCTCCCCCATCTCCTGCGGCTCCACACAAAGTCTGCCTCGCTGATCTTTGAGGGGTCCTATGTGCTCCTTAGTTACCCTTTCATCCTTGTTGTATTTGTACAAGTCCTTTGAAGTCTCCTTAACCCTATTTGCCAAAGCTATTTCATGTCCCTTTTTTGCCCTCCTGATTTCCCTCTTTAGTATACTCCTACTCTTTATACTCTTCTAAGGATTCACTCGATCTATCCTATTCATACCTGACATATGCTTCCTTCTTTTTCTTAACCAAACCCTCAATTTCTCCTAGTCATCCAGCATTCCCTATACCTACCAGACTTTCCTTTCACCTTGACAGGAATATACTGTCTCTGGACTCTCATTCTCTCACTTCTGAAGGCTTCCCATTTTCCAGCCATCCCTTTACCTGGAAACATCTGCACCTAATCAGTTTTCAAAAGTTCTTGCCTAATACCGTCAAAATTAGCCTTCCTCCAATTTAGAAATTCAACTTTTAGATCTGGTCTATCCTTTTCCATCACTATTTTAAAACTAATAGAATTATTGTCACTGGCCCTGAAGTGCTCCCCCACTGATACCTCAGTCACCTGCCCTGTCTTATTTCCCCAAGAGTAGGTCAAGTTTTACATCTTCTGTAGTGGTACATCCCCATACTGACTCAGAAAATTTTCTTGTACACTCTTAACAAATTGCCCTCCATCTAAACCCTTAACACTATGGCATCCCAGTCTTTGTTTGGAAGTTAAAATTCCCTACCATAACCCTATTATTCTTACAGATAACTGAAATCTCCTTACAAATTTGTTTCTCAATTTCCTGTTGTCTGTTAGTGGTTCTACAATACAATCCCAGTAAGGTTGTATTGTAGAACCCTTTCTTATTTCTCAGTTCCACGCAAATAACTTCCCTGGATGTATTTCCAGGAATATCCTCCCTAAGTACAGCTAAGTAACGCTATCCCTTATCAAAAATGTCACACCCCCTCCTCTTTTGTCTTCTTTTCTATCCTTCCTGTAGCATTTGTATCATGGCACATTAAGCTGCCTGTCCTGTCCATCCCTGAGCCATGTTTCTATAATTGCTATGATATCCCAGTTCCCCTGTTCCGAATTATGCCCGGAATTCATCTGCATTCCTTGTTATGCCTCTTGCATTGAAATAAATGCAGTTTAATTGATCAGCCCTACCTTGTTCTCTGCTTTGTCCCTGCTTGCCCTGACTGTTTGACTCGCTTCTTTTCTCAACTGTACCTGTCTCAGATTGATCTCTTTCCTCACTATCTCCCTGGATCCCACCACCCCCCCCAATCTTATTAGTTTAAATCCTCCCAAGCAGCTTTAGCAAATCTCCCTGCCATTACAGTAGTCCCCTACCAATTCAGGTGCAATCCGTCCTTGTTGTACAGGTCACTTCTACCCCAGAAGAGATTCCAATGATCCAAAAATGTGAATCCTTTTCTTATACACCAGCTCCTCAGCCATGCATTTATCTGCTCTATCTTCCTATTCCTATCCTCACTAGCTCGTAGTGATTAATCCAGATATTACTACCCTCAAGGACCTCCTTATTAAATTCCTGCCTGACTTTCCATATACTCCTTTCAGAAGCTCATCCTTTTCCCTTCTTATATCCTCAGTACCAATGTGTGCAATAACCCCCTGCTGGTCCCTCTCGACCTTGAGAACTTTCTGCACTCTCTCTGAGACATCCTTGATCCTGGCACCAGGGAGGCAACACACCATTCTGATTTTTCACTGCTGGCCAGAGAGGCGTCTGACTGTGCCCCTGACTAGAGAGTCCCCGAACACAATCGATCTCTTGGAATCCAACCTACCCCTCATTGCATTCGAACCAGTCTTGATACCAGAAACCTGGCTGTTCATGCTACATTTCCCTAAAAGTCCATCACCCCCTACATTTTCCAAAACAGCATACTTGTTTGAAATGGGGATGGCCATAGAAGACTCTTGTACTACCCACCTACATCTCCTATCTTTCTTGGAGTTAACCCATCTATCTGACTGTATCAGCGGCTTTTCTCCCTTTCTATAACTGCAATCCATCACACCCCCTAGCTCGTGTAAATTCTTCATTGCCTCTAACTGTTGTTCCAACCAATCCATTTGATCTGCCAGGATTCATAACCAATGACATTTATTGCAGATATAATCTTCGGTAACTCTTAAACTCTCCCAAAACTTCCACATCCGACAAGGAGAGCGTATCACTCTACTAAAAGCCATTTTGCTCCTTCCAATCTACAGACCCAGAAAATGGCACTACCAACCACAGCTCCAGGCTAACTTAATATTTATGGCTTATATTTTAAAAATTTAATCAAGAAACAGATTTCAATAAAAACATAAAATCGAGAAAGAACCCACTCTACTCACTATTATAGATTTACAGAGGAGAAAGTGAGGGCTGCAGATGCTGGAGATCAGAGCTGAAAATGTGTTGCTGGAACAGCGCAGCAGGTCATGCAGCATCCAGGAAACGGGAGAATCGATGTTTCGGGCATAAGCCTGAAGAAGGGCTTATGCCCGAAACGTCGATTCTCCTGTTTCCTGCATTATAGATTTACAGCAAGGCTATACTTAAAACTATTTACTTATCTGTTTCTGTATCAGAGCTGAAAATGTGTTGCTGGAACAGCGCAGCAGGTCAGGCAGCATCCAGGAAACGGGAGAATCGATGTTTCGGGCATAAGCCCGAAATGTCGATTCTCCTGTTTCCTGCATTATAGATTTACAGCAAGGCTATACTTAAAACTATTTACTTATCTGTTTCTGTGCTATGAACTCTCCCAAACAGGTTCCACCAAGATCAGTTGTGAATTTCACTGTTTGTTAAGTTTTTCTAGTCACATTCCATTGTCCGGCAATGCATGAATTCAAACTGCAAAGGCAGATTCAATGCTGTGTCAGTTAGCAGTGTGGGTTTCTTTCTCTTTCTCCCTTACAGACCATGTGCTTGCTGCCTTTGTCTTTCTTTCTCCCTTTTTAATTGCTGTTGTTTTGACTTTTCTTTTGTCCAAAGATCCAAAACAATGCAACAGCATAAGAAACAGTAATTGCAGCTCCTAGAATTTGAGGAAATCACCTCCAACACCTAAAATTCGCCAAAAAAGGAGCAGCATGTTGTGGCCAGAAATTTTTCCCGCCCTCTATCTTGGATTACACAGAATCCTCTATCTCTGCAAAGCTATCAGAGACGCTATAAGGCAGCACCAGGCCAAGTTAGAGGCCCAAATCCACCATACAGTATCCTCTACCTGTGGCAAGGTGTAAACAACATAACAGGATACAAAATGGAGCAGAGCAAGATAGCGGACAAAACACATCCGTCCTTGATGCACTCAATACTTTCAATGTTCAATTTGAGCAGAATGCCAGCAGCGCAGTGTCGACAGCCCTGGATGCACCTGTTCCCTCCGTCACCACTGAAGACATCAGATCGTCTTCCTGAGAGACAACCCAAGGAAAGTGATGGGCCCAGAAGGTGTCCCTGGCTGAACACTCAGATCCTGTGCGAACCTTCTGGTGGAGATGTTCACCGATATCTTCTTCAACCTTTCTGTCCTACAAGCTGAAGTCCCCACTTGCTTTAAGAATCAACCCATTACCTAAGAAAACACATGCAACATGCCATAATGACTACCACCCAGTGGCTTTGACCTCCATAATCATGAAGTGCTTCAAGAGACTGGTCATGGCCCACATCAACTCTAGTCTCCCAGCCTTCCTTGATCCCCTACAATTTGCCTACTGACGCAACAGGTCTACAACGAAGTCTATTTCGCTAGATCTGCACTCATCCCTGGAACATCTGGCCAACAAGGACACCTACATCAAACTCCTGCTCATGAACTACAGCTCCACTTTCAACACCATTGTCCTTTTCCAGACTGATCTCAAAACTCCGAGACCTAGGTCTGGGGTCCACCCTCTGCAACTGGATGTTCAGCTTCCTGACCTACAGACCGTAATCAGTGAAGATTAACAACTGCACCTCCTCCATGATAACCCTCAACACTGGAGCCTCCCAAGGATGTGTTCTCAGCCCCTTACTGTACTCCCTGTACACCCAGGACTGTGTTGCTAAATTCCAAATGAATGCTACCTACACGTTTGCTGATGACATCACTGTGGTAGGACAGAAATCAAACAACGAGGAATCAGAATACAGAAAGAAGATAGAGGGCTTGGTGTCATGGTGCAATGATAATAACTTCTCTCTCTATATTGACAAAATGAAAGAACTGATCATTGACTTCAGAAAGAAAGGAGGAAAACATGCTCCATCTACATCAACGGAGCTGAGGTGGAGAGGGTCGGAAGTGTCAAAGTCCTTGGAGTGACGATAAACAACAAAATATCCTGGACTTCCCATGTAAATGTGATGGTCAAGAATGCACAACAACACCGCTTCTTCCTCAGGCCACTTAGGAAATTCAGCATGTCTACAAGGACTCTCACTAACTTTTACAGAAGCACCATAGAAAGCATACTCTCTGCGTGCATAATGGCCTGGTACGACAACTGCTCTGCACAGGACTGTAAGAAATTACAGAAGGTTGGGTGCACAGTCCAGACCATCTCGAAAATCAATCTCCCATCCATGGACTCCATTTAATGTCTCATTGCTGCTGAAAGGCTGCTAGCATCATCAAAGACATCTCCCTCCCTGTAATGCTGTCCTACAACCTCTTCCATCAGGTAGAAGATACAGAAGCTTGAACACATGCACCAACAGATTGAAGAACAGCTTCTTCCCTGCCATTATCAGACTGATGAATGGACTGTCGAACTTCTTCAGGAATCAGGCTTATGCCCGAAACGTCAGTTCTCCTGTTCCTTGAATGCTGCCTGACCTGCTGTGCTTTTCCAGCAACACATTTTCAGCTCTGATCTCCAGCATCTGCAGTCCTCACTTTCTTCTTGTGCCTTGTATAGTTTTAGCAAGACTTACCTATTTTTAGACTCCATTCCCTTTGAAATAAAGGTCAACATTCCATTTGCCTTCCCTATTATTTGCTGAGCCTATATGCAAGCTTTTTGTGATTCATGCACTTGATCCCAAATCCCACTGTGCTTTTCTCTATTTAAATAACGTTCAGCCCATTTACTCTTCCTGCCTAAGCACATAAGCATATTTCCAAACATTATGTTCCATGTACCATGTTTTTGTCCATACACTCAACCTGGCTCTATCCCTGTCTAGATTCTGTGTCATCCTCATCACTTGCCTTTCCACTTTATTTTGTCATCTGCAAACTTGCGATAGTATATTCACTTCCCTCATCCAAGTCATAAATATTTGCTACAAATAATTGCAGTCCCATCCTGATTCCGTTGGCACTCCATTGGCTATAGTTTGTCATCCAGAAAATGCCACTTTTACCACAAATCTCTGTCAGCTATCGATGCTGACACACTATCTCCAAAACCATGAGATCTCATCTTATTAAGTAGCCCTATGTGCTGTTCCATTTTGAACACCTTTTGGAAATCAAATATATTACATCTACTAGTTCCCCTTTATTTCCTCTATCCTGCATGTTACCCTCTCAAAGAATTTCAACATTTATGCCAGGCATGATTTCTCTTTCATGAATTCATGCTGACTTTGCTTGACTTTATTATGTACTCCTAAATGTCCTGCCATTATATTTTCCCAATGACGTGTTATTTTAACTGGCCAAGAGTTACCTTTTGTTTGTCTCCTTTTTTTTTTGAAGGGTATTATATCAGTAATTTTCCAATTCTGTTGGTATCTATCCAACATCCTCCATCCATACCACACTGTGTTGGACTAGATCAGACTCAACATACAGCTCTGTCTCTGTTCCAGATCAGACAGGTCCCCTTACAGTCTTTGCCACTTGACTCATCCCAGCCTGACATCTCCTGCCACCAGACCTCATCAAACCTGAATGAACCCACTTTCTATTTTTGTTTCAGATCTCCAGTATCTGCAGATCTTTCTTATATTAGAAATACTTACTTACTTGATGGGTTTATGTTCTCCCTTTGATGACACTCTGGATATTTTCTGAATTCAACCCTCTGAGACAGCTTTTCAAGTCCTGTTGTGAGTGTGTTGCTGGAAAAGCATGGGCCGGAGCCCTTCATCAGGAATTTGGGCTCCAGCACAAACCATCGATTTTCCTGCTCCTCGGATACTGCCTGACCTGCTCTCCTTTTCCAGCTACACGCTCTCAACTCTGATCTCCAAAATCTGCAGACCTCACTGTCTCCTGAATGAATCCCTCCCTCACCCCCAAAGAAAGCTGACCTAACATGAACTCCCACCCCCTCTTGGGCCTGATTTGTCCCAGCTACCCTGACCTATTCTGCATCATTTGAATTGCCACCTTGCACCCTGGCACCATAACAACTTTGCTGCTTACCTCCTTCCCACATAGTATTGTACCTATTTGGCACCCTACCATCTGCTCATCTGGCATCTGACTATTGGTTCCTACGCTCTGTGCAGATGGTACCCTTCCTGGTTGACATCCTACTTACCAAAACTCTGGAATTCTACTGCTCAGCACCTTTCCCACCTCCCACCTGGTCCTCCCTACCTATTGAGAAACCATCACCCTCAGCAGTATCCAAAATGGATACTCTGTTTGAGAAGGAGATGTCTCCGGTGTGGGGTGGGAGGGAGAGGGTGTCCTCCTGCACTATCTGTTTTGTGTTTTTAGCTGTCTGGCTGTCAGGCCCTTCATGCCTGTGCATTCTTTAGCTGCAGTATGACCTGCTCACTGTGAATGCTAGCCAAGAAGATCTTTGCCCTCTGGATGCTCCACGGTGGCTCCAACAACAGCTCCAGATCAAAAACATGGATTTCCAGTATTTAGAGCTGAACATTTATGGGCGGCACGGTGTCACAGTGGCTAGCACTGCTGCCTCACAGCGCCAGAGACCCGGGTTCAATTCCCACCTCAGGCAACTGTCCGTGTGGAGTTTGCTCATTCTCCCCGTGCCTGCGTGGGTTTCCTCCGGGTGCGCCAGTTTCCTCCCACAGTCCAAAAATGTGCAGGTTAGGTGAATTGGCCGTGCTAAATTGCCCGTAGTGTTAGGTGAAGGGGTGAATGTGGGGGAATGGGTCTGGGTGGATTGCTCTTCAGAGGGTCGGTGTGAACTTGTTGGGCCGAAGGGCCTGTTTCCACAGTGTAAGTGATCTATCTATCACACGCCCTGCACACATGGTCATTCTAGACTCTGAAAATTCCCAGACTGCACAGGAAGCATTCTGTCTGGCTGCCATGCCATGACTTACCCTCGAATTACTTTCCTTATGTTTACATCTGCTAGCTTAAAGAGGATCAAATATATTTTAGGGACCTTACCTTACTTCTTGATCTTGATCTAAATATCTTGATCTAAATTAAAGACTATTCTTTCCATTACAGACTGGGCATTATCAATACTTAAAAACAAAAAAAATGCTGGAGAGACTCAACAGGTCTGGCAGCACCTGTGGGGAGAAAATAGAGTTAATGTTTCAAGTGCAGTGATCCTTTGTCAGATGCTGCCAGACCTGTTAAGATACTCCAGCACTTTCTATTTTTGTTTCAGATCTCCAGTATCTGCAGATCTTTCTTACATTAGAAGTACTTTCTTACTTGATGAGTTTATATTCTCCCTTTGATGCCACTCTGGATATTTTCTGAATTCAACCCTCTGAGACAACTTTTCAAGTCCTGGTCTCATTAAGATCGAAGATAGGGAAGCAAGATTAAAAGATCATTTCCGTTCCCATCTCAACAATCTCCCTTCTAACTAAACTTACAGTGGTTCTACTCCAATGAAGTACACTTAAATATATAGCCTTCATGTCAGCTGACTTGCTACTTCTATAATCTGGAGGACATAAATGAAGGAGCAAGAATAAGCCAGATGACCACTCCATCTCACCCTGCCATCAATATAATCGCCAAGTTCCGAGGAGTGACAATCATCAAAAATCTGTCCTGGTCCACGCACATTGATGTGCCGGTCAATAGAGCACAACAACACCTCTACTTTTTCAGGAGGCTAAGGATACTTGACTTGTTCATAAAGACTCTTAACAATTTTTATAGATGCAGCATAGAAAGTGTCATGGTTTGGTATGGCAACTGCGCTGCCCAGGACTGTGTGAAACTACAGAACATTATGAACATAGCACAGTCCATCATACAAGCCAACCTTCCATCCATTGACTCCTTGCTGCTTCAGAAAGGCAGTGAACATAATCAAAGACCACTCCCACCCAGTTATAATCTCTTCCAACTTCTTCCATTGGGCAGAAGATACAAATGTTTAAGCACGTGAACCAGCAGATTCAAGAAGCTTCTTCCCCATTATTATTAGACTGCTGAATAGCCCTCTCAAATTTTAAATGTAATGCTGATCTTTGTGCACTGTCTCTGTAGCCATAACATTGTATTCCTTTCTTTTACCCTGATGCACTTTGTATGGAATGATCTGCCTATACTGTACATAAAAGAAAACATTTCACTGTACCTAGGTATATGTGACAATAATAAGTCAAATCAAATTAAATTAAAAAAAAACAATGTAATCATGGTTAAACTCTTGTATCAATTATACATTCCTTCCCCTAACTTGATAAACATTGATTTCCTTAGTGCCCAAATACCTATTGATCACAATTTTGAATGCAATGATCAAAAACACATCTCTAAGTGAAGAATGCCAAAGATGCACTATCTTCTGAATAAAGAAATTTGTCTTCATTTCGTGGGTGATGCTTTACCCTAGGACTATGGCCTGAAGTTTTGCAAAGATGGATTAGGTCTCCAACTTAGCCAAAATGGCACCAGAACCCTAATTCCAGAAGTTCTGCCCCCAATCCTAGCACTCATTATTTCACCAGAGGAGGAACAGGGGTGATAGTACATTCTGCATCGTGATTCATAGCAGCAGCCTCACGTGTGATGACAGATCCAGTTTCTGTCAGTGAGATCTCCAAAACATATTTTTTGGGCTTTGCACTTGGCATGACAAAGTCTAAACTTACTGGAATTATTTGGATAGGTACATTTTGGGAATGTTTATGGACTGTTTTTGGAGACATGTGTCAACATTGTGTAGAGGTAATTGCCCTGTGTTGAAGTTCAAGTGCTCTTTGTGATTTACCAGTCCAATGTATGCATGAATGTGGATAAATCATGATGAAACTCATTGCAACTCCTAAGCTCATTGGAACTGTCAACCTTCAAAAGGCATTTAAACCTCTTTCCCTTTAAATTAACAGTAATCTGTAATTAAAACAAATTAGAGCTCGATATTTCACACTGTATGTTGAAGTAACCCTGAGGAATAATGCGTGGTACAATGATTAGCAATGCTGCCTCACAGCACCAGGGACCCAGGTTTGATTTGAACCTTGAGCAGCTGACTGTGTAGAGTTTGCACATTCTCCCTGTGTCTGCATGCGTTTCCACTAGATACTCTGGTTTCCTTCCACCACCCAAAGATGTGCAACTTAGGTGAATTGGCCATACTAAATTGTCCTGTAGTCTAGGGAAGTACAAACTAGGGGGATTAGCCAACATGGATGGGGTTCGGTTGACATGGGTGGGTTGCTGTTTGGAGGGTCATTTTAGACTCTATGAGTCGAATGGCTTCTATCTGCATTGTAGGGATTCTATGATAACATTATAGAATTATTGTTGCATGACTGAGTTCACAACCTGATATTATAACAATAGGACGCTTATGAGTTTGTAGCATGATTAACAGCTCCAAGTATGTGCAATTTTTTAATGTCCAGCTAAGTTTTTATAAAGGGTTAAGTTGTTGAAGGAATTTATATGTATTGAATGTGTTTTTCTCAATGAGCTTTTTTCCAAATAGCAGTGGTCAATGTAACTTTATCTTTTGTCATTTCAGCATGGTTTCTGAGGTCTGCCCATAGCAGACTTTGTGTCAGTTAGTCTGGAGGGTGAGAAGGCTAAGGGTTGGCATGAGTTGGCCCTAAATTGGCATAAAGGCTATAAAAATCAGGGTGTTAGGTGGAGGGTAATGGGTTGGCATGGCAGGTTTGAGATTTGGTGGGAGGTGAATGGTGAGACAGAGAGCATGTTGGGCAAAGAGATGGGTGGCGGTCATAAGGTGGCATGGATGAATTTGTGAGGGGTGAAGGATGTGGGCTGTTTTTGTTTTCTTGTTAGTTTTATTTCCCTTGGAAATGCCTGACTGCCTCTGAACCCTTTCTGGGCGTGGGGTCATGTCCTTACCCAGAATGAAACAGTCTCTCAGTGTCTATCTTGTTAAGGCCTCAAAACAAAATGTTTCAATGAACCCAACTCTCATTCTTCCCAGTTCAGAGAATATCAAACAAAAATAGAAATTGCTGGAAAATCTCTGTGGTTCTGACAGCAACTGTGGAGAGCAATCAGAGCTAATGTTTCAGGTCCAATAACTCTTCCTCAGAACTGAGAATATCAATCTGTTCTACTGCTTATAGGTAACCCAACCTTGTCAGGAATCAATTGAGTACTCCGTATTGTATCCCTCAAAGTCAAGTATCCCTTCCTTAAGGAAGTCATCTTTACCAAGTTTCTTCATGGGTTAACACTCTACATTTTCTCACTCTATCCTCTAAGGATGATTGATAACACACCCCACTAAAAAAAATCTAAAGAATAATGCTTTTAAAATGAATTTTGTAACAATTATTGTAGAATATCAGTTTAGCTCCTTAAAACTGCCAAACATTAGTTACTCATATATGAGGAGAGCTTTCTACTCATGTTAGAACCTGAGCCAGTCAAGGGCTAAGCAATGCAATGGCTTTGCCAGGTTGCAACCAGCTATGATATGTATAGGCAGTGCTCCAAATTTTGCCCCTAACTTTTGAAACCCCTGGGAACAGAAGTTCAACAAATGTCAAGTATATGTAGCAGAGCTCTTTGCTCAACAAGAGATTGAAGCTGGGCATTATATAACAAGGTACTGGATTCAACTGTTCCGAAGTCCTGATTGCAGTGTAAATATATGAATTCAACATTATTAACAAAAGACTACAACTACTAACAAAATTTGTAACTAATTTAAGTTGACTTGTTCCTATCTCATAATCTATAGTTAAAGAAAAAGTAATTGGCGTTTTAATGTACAGAGTATTCTTTATGTCTAATCGGCTGTACTTATCTGTCAGTTTGTTCCATTATGAACAACAGTCTTTGTTTCAAACTAATCCCACTTGTCATAAAAAGTTGCTCATAATTTTTCCTTATGAACCATTAAATAAATAGCACTTTTCTTCATCTTCTCCTTATCAGCACTTACATTGATTTATTCACTCATCTCTCAAGGTTTCATTTCTTTCAAGTACAGGAATCAATGAAACTAAAAGCAACCTAATCTGAGACTGAAATATAGATAATTATTCACCAGATCTAAGACTGCCTGGCTCCTATGGAATATATTGTTCCATTAAAAGATCTATTTACAGGTCACTGATTTTTGTTGTGCTCTTGCTAGTGATCAATAAGCTAATGATCAGTATACACATAAAAACCTTCCCTTAAATCTTTCAGATTCCATATCAAGTCTTAATGTGAATGGTTCCCTCTTTTCAAGCTGTTGACAAGGACAGAAGATAAAACTGTTGTTGCAAGTTAAGTCAAGCTGAAATCATGAGCTCTATGGGAGAATTCATAAAATCCAAATTAAAAACAAATAATGCTGAAACACTCAACAGGTCAGGCAGCTTCTGTGAAGAGAAGTTAACATTTCAGGTTGTGGCTTCTTATTAGAACTGAAGAGCATTAGAAATCTAAAATAATTTTAGCAAACAATACATCCCATTGACTAATCACAATGGGCCGAATGACAATTGTGGTCGACCAAGCTCCTAATTGCAATGCCCATCATTAGACATGACACTGTCATTGGAAATAATTTATAAAATAATCCATACTGTGCTAAGAGTTACATTGGAAACCATTTTCAGATCAACAGTGGAATTTGAAGTGTGCCTGAAACTGCACGCAATAATACACAATACATTGTGTTTTGTAGACAAAAAAGAATGTGTGCATACTTTATACATTTGTTTCATGAACAAAGGGTGATGAAGTCTGCCAACCTCTGCTGCACTTCCATGGCAACTTCCTGACCAATCCGTATCTACCTGCCTGCTCTACAAATTAAGATTGACAGTTAACTGTTTTTGCTAAACTTTCATGCAGCACCCTCTTGTCATGCCATATAAATTGGTGTCCCTTTACTCAAGTCTGTTTCTTGCGAGATAATCCTGAAAAAAGGAAGACAAAAAGCATCAACTTGTCTCACCTTTTAGAAATGTTGAAGAACGCAATCAAGCTGGTTGCCTTTAAAACAGAACGTGCCTTTAAAAACACCACCCTGACTTTCATTTAGTATCTGACAAATTTATATTAGTGTTTCTAAACATTTCATCACCAAAATTAAGCTGACCAGTTTCAATTGCCAATTTTAACCCTCTCCTTTATTTAAAAAAACACAAATTAGCAATTGCATCAAATGGTGTGGCATTGAATCGTATGGACGGATGTTGTAGTAGAGAAAATTTACTAAAGTTAGAAATGCACAGCAGAACTTCTCAAAAATGTAATGATTCTGTAATTTTTCAGGTAGAACCATTGAACAGGACTAATATTCGGAAAGGAGCTTTGCACAATATTGAATTTAGGATTTCCAACTTAAGCAGTTAAATGTGCATTGCACAGAAAATGGAAAAAAGAAGGTTGTGCTAAAAGTACAATATCTTTACAAAATCTCCTAAATGCTTTCCAAGTGACCTTGCAGAAAAGTACATAGGAGGTATCACAATGAACCAATAAAAGCAATCTCCTTGAACTTTATCGGTTAGTTTTTATCTGTGCGGTATTTGGACTCAGTGAGATGCCATCCCCTTGTGAAATTCAAATAATTGCCTTATGAATTCTGCAAGGTTGCTAAGTTTAAGTAAACATCTGCTTTTGAAATAATTGATTTTATGCTGCAAGGATCTTAAACCAGTTTAGGTACAAAAATCCAACTCATTCTGTGACATAATTATAATTTTTTTTAAGTAATCATGTCCCATGTCAGCAGAATGTCCATACTTCCATGGTTGATAAATGAATACCTTTGCACTATCTTGAAGAACGGCGTGGAAGTATATTTACAGAGAATGCTGGAGAAACTCAGCAGGTCTGGCATTATCTGTGGAGCGAGAAACAGAGTTAAAATTTGGAGTCCACCCTAACTTCTTCAAAGCAGATTCATCTCAGAATTAAGCATTAATTGTCTCTCTCTCCACCAGACCTGCAGGATTGCTTCAGAATTTACTGCTTTTATTTCAGATTGTCAGTATTTTAAGAAATATAACTTATCTGATACATTAGTATATTCAGAGATCTCAAAAGCCCAATCTTGATGGGTATGCATTTTGCAAGTAACATTACAAACTTAAATTGCTATGGTTTTTGCTAAAAGGATTACAGTTTCAGAGTCTTTGAAAATGAGCTTAGACTGAAAATCCAGATGAGTAAATTAATGGTGTTCCCATGATCAGTGATGGATGGAATGTACTCAATCCAAAGTAAAATTATTTGTTGCATAGAGACACACAGTTCCAACATTTCTATTATCCAACTGTTAAGGAAAAGGATGGTAGAACAATTCTAGTTTATTTGGTGCAATCCTTTATATTAAGGAAGCAGTTCAACCACAGATCTGATGGCCTACTGCTGTAGGCAAAAAAAGTTTTTTTTAACCTAATCTTTATTAAAGAATCATTCTGTGGTTCTGTGACAATGGTGTATTAAAGTTTCTAGATGGTTTCAATCCAATGCGACATTGAAATGGTGAAATCAGTCAGGTGAACTGGTTCTTTCATCCAAGCCTTTCACATGTGGATGATGCTGCTCCTTTAAAGAGGTTATGTCATCCTTGGATTTTTTTTTCAGAGAGGTCGTAAAAGTCTAAGTTAAAGGGTTTGGAGGACAATTTGATTCAAACTAACAGATAGTGCCTCAGGCAATAGGCTTTTAAAATTGGTTTGTACAATAAAAGGGGAGTGGCTAGTGCTCTCAGCTCAGTTTATCTCTGGTTGGATTTGTTTTTAGCACAGTAGAGTTGAAGAAGCTGCTGGACCCAAAGAAGCAGATCCAGGTTGGTACTATCTTTCTGACTTCTCTCCTTTAAGACCCTGTGTATGCTTTTACCTTTTGTGCCAAAGGATGTTTATGGGGATTGTTGCAAGTATTTGGAATCGCATCAGTAAGTTGGTATGATCTGCTGGGTTTGCAGATAGGTTAAGTTATCCTGTATTCTGGTCTCGTTTGTTTGTGTTCCATTCAGTAATCTTGTAAATAAATTCAGTTTTGCTTAAGATTATATGGTTTGACCAACTGCATCCCTGCTGGAATATTCAAGTTATACCTGCTTAAAACAATGAGCAAAGTTAGGGTCTGGGCCACTTTCTTGAAATGTTTTGAGGGGATCTGGCCTGCTCCATAATAATGTTGAGTTTTTGCTTTTGACGAAGAATCTTTTAATTGAAGTCATTTGAAACAGAGGGTGTTTCCATAACTGGAAACAATTACTTCATGAAACTCTTTAGAATGTTACCATAGGGCGACACATAGCATTAAAATGGGAGAAAGATGTCAAAAAAAGATAAACTAATGTATGTACTATGATGAACAAGAAGCAAACATGTACTTTTGTAGGAGCCATGCTTTCAGGAAATTGCAGTGTTTTACAACCAAACAGTGCACAGTAAGACCTATAAGCAGCTAATTAAATAGATGACATCTAGGTAGATGCCTTGTATGTGGCATCGTTTAATGTGGAAATGCTGTTGTACATAATCAGGCACACGGTACTTGACAGAAGTGGATCCAGTTCCAGTGATAATGAAGCCTAGTTGACTATGGATCTCCCTACTGCTGCAACCTTCATCTGCCATAACAGCCATTGATATCACATGGCTATCTTCTGCCTGAATCATCATTGAGAACTTGTTTTGGATTGTGCTTTGTCTGGTTACTCCCCCGATCTTACCGTCTTGGGTAGCCCTGGCAGTGATTAATCATTCCTTTTGGCATCACTCTCGGGATCAATGGAAAGTTCAGGCATCTCCACCACTGCAAGGTAGCAATCCTACAGATGGGAATTAATAAAACTTAACACATATTACTTGAGGGGATAAATGTGGGACAGGGCATTTTGAAAGGCAAGGACTGATTAGGGATCGTCAACATGGCTTTGTGCGTGGGAAATCATGTCTCACAAGCTTGATTGAGTTTTTTGAAGAAGTAACTAAGAAGATTGATGAGGGCAGAGCAGTAGATGTGATCTATATGGACTTCAGCAGGGCGTTCGACAAGGTTCCCCATGGGAGACTAATTAGCAAGGTTAGATCTCAGGGAATACAGGGAGAACTAGCCATTTGGATACACAACTGGCTCAAAGGTAGAAGACAGAGGGTGGTGGTGGAGGGTTGTTTTTCAGACTGGAGGCCTGTGACCAGTGGAGTCACAAGGATCAGTGCTGGGTCCTCTACATTTTGTCATTTACATAAATGATTTGGATGCGAGCATAAGAGGTACAGTTAGTAAGTTTGCAGATGACACCAAAATTGGAGGTGTAGTGGATGGTGATGAGGGTTACCTCAGATTACAACAGGATCTGGACCAGATGGGCCAATGGGCTGAGAAGTAGCAGATGGAGTTTAATTCAGATAAATGCGAGGTGCTGCATTTTGGGAAAGCAAATCTTAACAGGACTTATACACTTAATGGTAAGGTCCTAAGGGGCATTGCTGAACAAAGAGACCTTGGAGTTCAGGTTCATAGCTCCTTGAAAGTGGAGTCGCAGGTAGATAGGATAGTGAAGAAGGC
>NC_057719.1:24008740-24041930 GCF_004010195.1 Chiloscyllium plagiosum
CATCGGAGGCTGAGGGGTGACCTTATAGAAGTTTACAAAATTATGAGGGGCATGGATAGGATAAATAGACAAAGTCTTTTCCCTGGGGTCGGGGAGTCCAGAACTAGAGGGCATAGGTTTAGGGTGAGAGGGGAAAGATATAAAAGAGACCTAAGGGGCAACCTTTTCAATGCAGAGGGTGGTACGTGTACGGAATGAGCTGCCAGACGATGTGGTGGAGGCTGGTACAATTGCAACATTTAAGAGGCATTTGGATGGGTATATGAATAGGAAGGGTTTGGAGGGATATGGGATAGGTGCTGGCAGGTGGGACTAGATTGGGTTGGGATATCTGGTCGGCATGGACAGGTTGGACCGAAGGGTCTGTTTCCATTCTGTACATCTCTATGACTCTATAATTCTCTTGCTCTTCAGATCTCTTGCATCCACTTTTTTATCTGCAGACTTGACTTCAAATATATTAACTCTGACAATATAGCACTTATATCATAGAGTCAACCTGATTTATATGCTCAAGCCTTGGAATGGGATTTAAATCATAAACCTTGGAATTTAGAAATGAACATGCTGTGAATTGAATAAAACTCACCCCAGAGGCAGAATAGACTTTGAACATAAGTCGAGTGTTCAGCAATAAAAAAAAGTTCCTTCTAATTCTAGATTCACCCAGAAGAAGAAATATCTTCTCAGCATTTGCTTTGTCCTTAGAATCTTATGTGGTTCAATACATTAACTTTCTTGCGCTAACATGCATACGCCAACCTACGCAACATAAGGCAATACTTTCAGCCCAGGCATTAATCCACTGGACTTTCTCCCAACTACCTATACTGAAAGTATAACATGACATAAGGAAGGAGACCAAAGGTGTACACAATATTCTTGGTGTAGTGCCAGCAATGCTCTATACAGTTGTAACAAGGCAACGTTAATTCAATATACTTTTTCACCTTTCAATAAAGGCCAAAATTTCATTTGCCTTTTATCTGCATCCTAATATTGTGTGCTTCGTGTACAAGGATGTCTTCTGTACTATCACATGCTGAAAACTCTCTCCATTGAAAGGAAGAGCTTCATTTTTCCATTGTTCTTACCAAAGTGGGTAATATCACAGTTTCCCAGAAAATATTCCATCTTCTAAATTTGTATCACTGTCTTAATCTATTTACACCACATTGCAGATTCTTTGGTTGAATTTTCAGCGTCCGGTCAAGGAAAGGTGCCAGCTGGCCAGTTTCAAGACACCATTCCCAACAGTGACACTGTCCATTGGAATGGGGAAGGGCTGGAGAAGGATTTCACTTCTCTCTTGATTGACCCCAATAAACTGAGTTAAGAAACTATTTCAGAGCATGGTTGAGAGGGAGGTTGGAACTTTGAAGTGGAGATGCATAGGTTTGAGGTTCGACCAATTTTCAGCTGTAATAAGGTGGAAGCTACCCCTGGAGCCACAAGGGGTCATAACAGCAAACGGCAACTCAATCTTCGCAAAGGAGATGCCCCAGGCATTGCACAGGTGGCAGAGTTAGTGGGCACTCATTGCTCAGGCACTGAATGGCATTGTATTACCCAGCCCTTTCAAAGAGTCACCAATATTGCCATCACAATGGGGCATTACCTATTCAAAAGAAGGCTTCAGAATGACAGACTGTGCACCCTGAGGTAATGAGCGGTGACACTTCTCCCCTCCCCATCCACAGGGAAGGACAGAAACCTGAGCAGCAGGAAGGCACAGAAGAGAAAAACATTGCAGGTTCTGACAATGTAACTCTGTCTCAGTAGGACATAGAAGAGTCAGCATGGGTTATGTGCAGGTCCCGTGGAAGCCAAAAACCTCATTACAAAACCTACCAGTAGAGGCAGAGTTAACTGAGGAGGATTGTGACCTAGTCACCAGGTATCTGTGACCGTAGAGTCATAGAGTCGCAGAGTTGACCAGCACAGAAATGCACCCTTCAGTCCAACTTGTCCATGCCGAACAGATATCCTAAATAAATCTAGTCCTATTTGTCAGCATTTGGCCCATATCCCTCTAAACCTGTCCTATTCATATAACCATCCAGATGCCTTTTAAAAGTTAGAATGATACCAGCCTCCACCACTTCCTCTGGCAACTCATTCCCTACAAGCACCACATCTGTGCGAAAAGTTGCCCCTTAGGTCCCTTTTAAATCTTTCCCCTCTCACCTTAAAGCTATGCCCTCTAGTTTTGGACTCCTCCACCCCGGGGAAAAGATCTTGTCTATTTACCATATCCATGCCCCTCATGATTTCATAAACCTCTATAAGGTCACCCCTCAGCCTCCAACGCTCCAGAGAAAACAGCCTAAGCCTGTTCAGCCTCTCCCCATAGCTCAACCCTGGCAAAATCCTTGTAAAATCTTTTCTGAAACCTTTCAAGTCTCACAAATCTTTCTGATAGCAGGAAGACCAGAATTGCACGAAATATTCTAAAAATGGCCTAATCAATATCCTGTACAACATGACCTCCCAACTCCTATACTCAATGCACTGACCAATAAAGGCAAGCATACCAAACATCGCCTTCACTATCTTATCTACCTGCGACTCCACTTTCAAGAAACTATGAACCTGCACACCAAGGTCTCTTTGATGAGCAACACTGCCCAGGACTTTACTATTAAGTGTATAAGTCCTGCCCTGATTTGCCTTTCCAAAATGCAGCGCCTCACGTTTATCTAAATAAAACTCTATCTGCCACTCTTCGGCCCATAGGCCCACCTGATGACAATCCCATTGTATTCTCAGGTAACCTTCTTTGTTGTCCACTACACCTCCAATTTTGGTACCATCTACCAACTTACTACAGACCTCCGACGTTCACATCCAAATCATTTATATAAATGATGTAAAGTAATGGGTCCATGACCGATCCTTGAGGCACAACATGGGCCACAGGCCTCCAGTCTGAAAAGCAACCCTCCACCATCACCCTTTGCCTTCTACTTTTGAGCCAGTTCTGCATCCAAATAGTTAGTTTTTCCTGTATTCCTTCTTGGTTAAGACTTCACACCTTACAGTGCTGGTTAAACACAACCTGCAAGTGGCCTTCAAAATCACTGTGACAGGAAACACTTTCATTTCTAGCTCCTTCCAAAACTCACCTGCTTGGAGAGACTGCTCAATCGGATTTTGCTTTTGGATTTTTTCATGGCAACAGTGCATGTAATCAATTGACTATCAAGACACTCTTTTCTCGACCAGTCTGGGCCATCAACTGAAAGGGCTTCCATTCCCTCAATCAGGAAGTACATCAGGAGTTTCCACTGTGTGCATGCTCACTGTCCTGGCAGCTCTCATATCTCCTTCATCCTCGAACAGCTCATCCTCAGTTCTTCATACCAATGCCAAAGTTCCTGGGTGGACGCTTTGAGTATAGGAGTTGGAATGTTACATTGAAGTTATACAAGACATGATGGAGTGTTGTGTCTAGTTCTTCAGTGTTATCGGAACGATTTTATTAAGTTGAAGAGGGTTCAGAAGAGATTTACTAGAATGTTGCTGGGAATGGAGATTTTGACTGATATGGAAAGGTTGAATAGGCTGGGACTGTTTTCACTGGAGTGTAGTAGGTTAAGGGATAACATTATTGAGGTTTATAAAATCAAAGGGGACAGATAAGGTGAATGGCAGGTGTCTATTCCCTCTGGTGGGGGATTTCAAGATGAGGGGGCATATTTTTAAGGCTGAGGGGGATAAAGGTTTGAAGAACACATGGGGGTAATTTTTTAAGTCAGAGAGTGATTTGTGTGTGGAATGAACTTCCAGAGAAAATGGTGGAAGCAGGTGCAGTAATATTAGATAAGTACATAAATAAGAAAGGTTTGGAGGAATATGGGCCAAGTGCACACAGTTCAGAATAAATTACTTTGGGGATTATGGTTGGCATGGACTAGTTGGCAGAAGGGTCTGTTTCCATGCTGTATGACTATGACTCTATTCCAGGGAACAAGAAAACTCTGCTCAGGCTTCAGGACATGGCTGTTCACCATTTTGTTTTGTTAGAACCCCTGACAGAGGCACAGAGGCAATATAACCAATCTCCCATGTTCAGTCTCGCACCCACTGATTTGGCATCTGGGTTTCAGAAGATGCATTTCCAGGGCCTGGACTCCAATACCCCTCTGAACAGTTTTCAGTTATTGTGATGGTGTGTTGTCCCTTCAGTAAGATTGCCTTCCAGAAGGAGTGTGGACCTGGAGGTGGATGAAGCCCTTTCAAGAGGCACCTCATTGAGAAACAACATAGATGAGAGGTGGAGAAATTGGAACTCGAGACAGAGGATGCTGACCATAAAGGTGTCCAGCTTTTTAAACATTTTATGGGTAACAGTGTCGCTGAGTAGGCCAGCAATTACTGCCCTTCCCAATTGCCCAGAGGGCAACTAAAAGTCAGCCACTGTGGATCTGGAGTCACATGTAGGCCAGACCAGGTACAGGATGGCGGTTTCCTTTCCTTAAAGGACATTAGTGAACCAGGTGGGTTCTTCCAACAATCAACAATAGATTCATGGTCATCATTTGACTTTAATTTCAGACTTTCTTAAATTAATTTCTACCATCTACCATGGTGGAATCAAACCTAATTCACAGAACATTACCTGAGCCACTGGATTAACAGTTCAGTGATAATATCATTAAGACATTGCCTCCCCATTGCACTCCCAAACTTGTGGCCATAGTTTGTAAGTTTGAAAGGCCAATGTGTCACAAAGGTCTATGATTTTTTGATTTACCAAATTTTCAAACTAGCCACTCTGACCCAGATTGAAGGGCCGGGACAAGAAAGGGAGCCTGGGAGGCCCACATTAATACCTGCAGGAAAGGCACAACCAACTTCATTTAACCATTGACTGCCAATGGAGGAAGTATATCTGTCCAGACTTGCACTCTTGCCAGAGGATGTCTTTCACTGCCTCAAAACATGCTTTCCCTGACACCAGGAATTCCAGGGGAAAATAATTGACAAAGTCAATAAGAAGGTACTCCAGTGACTCGTATCGGGTTCTGAATTAGTGGTCTCCTCTTCCAGGAAGAAGACCTCATTCTATTCCCTCATTGCCTTCAACATAATATCCAAGTTGTCATCAGTGAAGATATTGTGACAGCCTCACCACAGATGCCAGGCTCCATCTCTCCTGCGAAATCTCCCTTCCCTCTGGGGCAGTGGAAGGTTATGGCATAATCAGCAGATGTCTCCTTAAAGACAGCCAGCAACCTCAGTGATGGGGTACCTAAATGAGTCCTGTGCAGGAAAGGCACAACCAACATCATTTAACCATTGACTGCCAATGGAGGAAGTATATCTGTCCAGACTTGCACTCTTGCCAGAGGATGTCTTTCACTGCCTCAAAACATGCTTTCCCTGACACCAGGAATTCCAGGGGAAAATAATTGACAAAGTCAATAAGAAGGTACTCCAGTGACTCCTATCGGGTTCTGAATTGGTGGTCTCCTCTTCCAGGAAGAAGACCTCATTCTATTCCCTCATTGCCTTCAACATAATATCCAAATTGTCATCAGTGAAGATATTGTGACAGCCTCACCACAGATGCCAGGCTCCATCTCTCCTGCGAAATCTCCCTTCCCTCTGGGGCAGTGGAAGGTTATGACATAATCAGCAGATGTCTCCTTAAAGACAGCCAGCAACCTCAGTGATGGGATATCTAAATGAGTCCTGTGTATCAGCTAACTCACTCCCATTCTTACCCTCACTGGCTCTAATTGAACAAGAAGCCAGTCTCCTTATCAATTCCGGGTTCAACCCATCACAGTCTCAACTTTAATCAGTTTGGCCCAGTTAAAGTGTGACTTTAGCACTTTAGCTGAGGCAAACCATTCAGTCCATTGTGTCCTCTTCACAACTTGTGTTCCCTTTTGTATCTTTAGCAAAGTTGGCTGCAGAACACTCGGTCCCTTCACCTAAGTATTAATGATAAATTGCCAAGGTCAACGTGGCGCTCAACCGCTCTGCTTTTGGCTCCTTGCAGTCTCCCACAAGGAGTATCAGTGATGTCAGGCAGGCTGTAGTCCATGTATGTATTAGCCAGGTTGTGAAGACATATGAGGCAACTTAGCATAATGCACATGTGGAGGAAAAGAAGCAGCAAGTGTCTACAAAACAGTACATTTGTAATGAAAAAGGCTTCAAATCATAGAAACCCTAGAGTGGAAACAGGCTATTTGACCCACATTCGAGTCCACACTGACTCTGCAAAGAGCATCCCACCCAAACGTCGCCACCCTCCCACCCCCAATTCTATCCCTATAACCCTGCATACGCCATGGCTAATTCACCTAGTCTACACATCCCTGGAGACTATGGAAGATTTAGCATGGCCAATTCAGCTAACCTGTACATCTTTGGACTATGGGGGGAATTCAAAGCAAACCAGGGTAGAATGTGCAAACTCCCCACAGTCGCCTGAGGGTGAAATCGAACCCTGGTGTTGTGAGGCAGCAGTATCAACCATATCACTCCATGTGCAATGTGAGCAGAATATGTTGTAGTGAAACATCCAGTTATGATTGGAGGACATCCAAGGATGCAAGGGAAGGAATGTTGGTGCTGGGTTTAACTTGAGCAGCAGAGGTGCTCTACAGGGAGGAGCAAAGCTGTGAAAGCCACTTAGCAGATTCCAACAACAGTCATTATAGCAAGACCCATAATCTTTTCTCTGGAGTAAAAACAGAACATGTTGGAAACATTCAGCTGGTCAGGCACCATCCATGGAGAGAGAGAGAAACATCAGTGCAAATGCTGCTTGCTCCACACCCAATATCCATACCACACAATCGGACCAGGGAGCCCAGGCAACAAATCGTAACCACAAGTGTGACCTTCCTGTGCCTCAACACTAGAAAGCAGACAAGATGTTCCAGATGTAACATTCCAGATGTTCCAGGGACATGGATCCAGACACTAATATGCAATATGATCAGTGGCAGAGTAATGACATGAACTACAAAGTGAAGCAATAACAATGAGTGTTGAACTAATCTACAAAGGAGCCAAAAATGTACAAAATCCCGGTGGATTGGGAAAAAGAATTTCTGTTCACAACTGTAAAGGATAAGAGTGTTTACCTTATATGTCACCAATGTATTTTTTTTAATATAATTTTTTTCAGCATGGAAACAGACCCTTCGGTCCAACCCATCCATGATGACCAGATATCCCAACCCAATCTAATCCCAACTGCCAGCACGAGGAGGGGAATTTGAAACGACAACATCCACTTTTATCCAAGTTAAAAATCACACAACACCAGGTTATAGTTCAACAGGTTTATTTGGAAGTACTAGCTTTTGGAGCGCTTCTTGTTTATCAGGTAACTGTGGAGCAGGACCATAAGATACAGAATTTATAGCAAAAGATTATAGTGACATGCAACTGAAATGATACATTGAACAAACCTAGATTGCTGTTAAGTCTATCATCTTTTAGAATGGTTTGCAGGTTTAGGTTCATTAATATGTAAATCCCAGAACTTCTTTTAAGTCATATTCTTGAGATAACTGAAGGTTTTATTTAAAAAAAAGTGGCATCTCGGCTCAGACAATGCATTAAAGGTGCGAATTTAGAGTCTGTTTGTATCCCAATTTTGAGTCAGACTGGTTCTATTTCCAAAATGGAATTTATAAAATATTACATGGATTGACTGCCTGCATTGACTGCTGTGCAGATTGTACATCGTTTTGAGAAAAAATACAGTGCATCTGCAAATATAATTCTGCAAATACAAATTCACCCCATAGACTTATATGTGTGTGTGTGTGCGTGCAGGAGAGAGAGAGAAAGTGTGAGTGTGTGCACGTGAGTGTGTGTAAGAGAGTGCGTGTTTGCGTGTGTGCATACTTGGTAAAGTGTGTATGTGAGCGTGATGGAGTATAAACCTGTGAGAGTGTGTGTGTGTGTGTGGTGAGGCTACCTAGCTACCTATAGTGTGACATGAACCTAAGGTCCTGGTTGAGGCCATCCTCATGTGTATAGAACTTGGCTATCAGCCTCTGGTCGGCCACTTTGCGTTGTTGCCTGTCCCAAAGTCCGCCTCGAAGGATGGTCACCTGAAGATCCGAGACCGAATGTCCATGACCGCTGAAATGTTCCATGACTGGGAAGAACACTCCTGGCCAGTGATTGTTGTGTGGTGCCCATTCATTCCTTGCCATAGTGTCTGCTTGGTCTTACCAATGTATCATGCCTCGGGGCATCTTTGCCTGTAGCGTATGAGATAGACAATGTTGGCCGAATCACAAGAGTACCTGCCATGTACATGGTGGGTGGTGGATCCTCCACATCATGACTTTTTATTTAAACCAGCAGCAAAAGCCTGCATTGAAGCATCATTTCATGTTTGCCTACTTCCAGTAAAATACGAGAAATCATTCACAGATGGTTAGGTATTTAAAGAAGCAATGACTGTGGTTATAGAGTCATAGAGTCATAGAGATGTAAAGCATGGAAACAGATCCTTTGGTCCAACCTGTCCATGCCGACCAGATATTCCAACCCAATCTAGTCCCATCTGCCAGCACCCGGCCTATATCCCTCCAAATCCTTCCTATTCAAATACCCATCCAAATGCTTCTTAAATGTTGCAATTGTACCAGCCTCCACCACATCCTCTGGCAGCAAAAACAGCAAAGGCAGTAACTGTACAGGTTCTCTCTCTCTCCCTCTCTCTCTCTCCTGCACAGTCCTCACCATGTGCTTCTTTTGTCTGTTCTTCTCCCTTTTAAAACTGCTGTTGTTTTGACTTTTTTTTCCCAAAGTTCCAAAACAATGCAACAGCACATAAAACAGTAATTGCTGCTCCTGGAATTTGAAGAAATCACCTCCAACACCTAAAATACCTCAAAAAAAGGAGCAGCTCTTACAGCCAGAAATTTTTCCCATCCTCCATCTTGGATTACCCGTCCTCCATCCGGTTGTTGACAATTTATTCAAAGATTTTTAAAAGCAAAGAAGAAATAATAACAGAAATTCACAACATGTCATTTGGTGGTTCCACAGTCACAAGATGAGTAGAATCTTGTCCAAAGATATCTTTCAATAACCACAGCAGGAGCAGAAGGACTGTGAACGCCCCTTGTTGTAGTTCAATAGCTGTATCGACATGTCCGATACCATCTGATCCTTTCTGTATACATGCTTCATAAGGACACCCTGGTCCATTTCCCTCTGACTAATGCACCTAATACTATAGGCAATTTAGCATGGCCAATTCACCTTACTTGTACATCTTTGGACTGTGGGAAGAAACACACACATACAGGGGGAGAATGTGCAAACTCCACACAGACAGTTACCTGAAGCTGGAATCAAACCTGGGTCCCTGGCGCTGTGAGGCAGCAGTGATAACCACTGAGCCACCATGCCACCCATTTGATAGCAGTTTCAAACTACAAGCCAGACTTTAAGGGACTGGCAGGTAATATACAGTCACATGTGTCACCCTGAAATTTGGTGAGTGAAGAACAAAATTAATAATTGCATATCCATGGTTTTAGATTTCAAATGCTATCAGATCAATTCTTTACTTTCTATCTGCTGTACAGATTGTGATCCAATTCCAGTTACTACATCTTTGATGGTAGCAGCTGGAAAATGAATTTCCCAACAGGATTATGGGATTTTTAGTTATCATTAAGTGGAGCTTTGATGGAACACTGAACCTGAGTGACTACGTGAGTTTTCTCCATGTTCTGCTCCAGTGGTCAGTCTATCCAACTGATTCAGCAAATGAACTGCTGTGAACTTTTAGTGTTTCCAGTTTCTTAAAAAATTTAGATTATAAGTATTTACATTTTAATAACAACGTTGTTATTAACACTTGTGTATAACATGATTGAAGTTGAAATCCAGTTAATATATTTTTGGGAATATTGATTTTGGGAATTTTGGGAATCTGTGGCCCACCCAATGACATTGTCATATGTTTCATTTTCATGGTCGGACCTTAATGATACAGATTGCTGAGTTGCAAATTATAATTATAATCCCTGTTGGCAGCTCTCTTTCGGTACAAATCCAGTGGGGTTGCTGCTTTTTTAAAAGCAGCTCAAAACTCTGGAAAGGGAATTGCATTTTCCACAAGTTGGGTGATGGTGCTCAGTTTTTTGAAACTGCTATTGGTAACTTGACTGCAACCAGTCCTGATGAAGGGCTCCTGCCCGAAATGTTAATTTTCCTGCTCCTCGGATGCTGCCTGACCTGCTGTGCTTTTCCAGCATCACTCTAATCTTGACTGCAACCAGACCAGCTCAAGTGCTGAGTTGGTGGCCATAAAGTTTGTTGTATGCAATGGAAAGAAGTAGACAGGACATATTCAGGTACCAGCATGTTATAGTATTGTGGTAGTGATATCATACAATATGATACATTTGTAATTAGATGCCAAATGGTAATATTGAAAGATCTTCAAAGTGTATCACTAATATGTAATCAGACAAGGAAAGAGATATTAGGGGGGTTACCGTATATTTGGTTCAAGTGCTGGAGTAAGACCATAAGATCATAACAAATAAGAATGAAAGGAGGCCATTTGGCCCCTCCAGCTTGTTGCACCATTCAGAAGGATCATGGTTGATCCAACATTCCTCATGTCCACTTTCCTGTGTTTTCTCCAGAAGGTTTGATTCCTCTAGAGGGGTTGTGGGTCAGGGAACGGCTGTGCCTAGCAGCCTGTCAATTTTCCCCGTCGTGTATAACAGCTCCCTCATGCTTTTGGATCAAGACAAAAATAGAACTGAAAATATATCCAAGCTAGACTCTCTGTTCAAGCTCAATAGACTAGATAGTGACACTACATTGAGTAATGTGTACTTATTATTAATGGTTAACCGGCAAAAAAGTGGCTTGTTTACTCAATTGGCTTTTTTCCACAACTCATTATCCATCAGAACGATGTTGCAAGGCATGTAACAGTAAAAAAAGACTGTTGCTTTCAGCACAAGCAAGAAATGTGAGTGGTAAGATTTGATGCAGCAATAGTTTGTGTTGAATCTCTTTTCTAGTGTTTTGCCGATTGATTTATCATTTGTACGATAATATTAAAATTAAATCCATAGCTTGCATGGATTTAGATAGCTGTTTGGGAAGGCTGAGTTAGAATCAAGACCAACGAATTGGTAAAGTGGTAAGTGAATTACTGAACTACTGTCGCTGTTGTCCATTCAAATGAGCTGCTCTTAATTCTGTATCACACTGTTCCCTTGGAGAATAGCATGAAGTATTGAAGAGGCTGAGTAACAAAAGTCATCCATGAAGCAAACGTTCCCTCCATGGTGGATTGCATCTTTTTATATCAGTTATAAGATGGCTATTCCTGAATGACAGGTAGATTCTATGTGCTCCTACAAAATATACCATGACTGGGAGGTTTGGGGGGAATGTGGCCAACTCTAGTCACATCCACTGAAACTGGATGACAGTCTGGTACTTAGAGCCAGAGCTTCAGTCTCCATTCATCAGCACTTTCAAATACGGGGTTCAGATTCTGCATCTTATAACACGGAAATAGAAATGCTGCCACTGAACAAAGACTTATTCCATCAAATAGATGATATGGAAAGTTGAAAGTCCAATGTATTGAGATATTTGCTTTACAGATGTTGATGTGTTTTAGCTAAAATTCACACTTCATTAATTTAGTTTGATCTACAACTATCCATACGTGAACACTTTTATGTGAATAACATTTTTATGTTAAAACATGGAGACAAAATGCTCAAACATTGAAAAGTACACAAAGTCAATAATATTTCCAGCCAGCCATACTGTTCAAGATTCTGGACTGGGCTACGTCTACACATTGGTTAATGTGTACTGACTATTAATGGGTAATGTGCAGAAGATGGTTTGTGGAATTATTTAATTAATTGGCTTTTCTCCATAACTCACTATCCATCGGAACTATGCTGCAAGGTATGCATCATTTAAAAATCACTGTTGCCTGCAGGAAAAGACAGATGAGATTTGATAGTCATTCATCATTTTGGATAGCAGTACAGGCTTCAATAGTAGGAACTTTAAAAAGTGTTAAGTTCATAATTGTGAAGACTCATGTATTATAGTTAACATTATTTAATTATTCTCTTCCTATGCAGAACATAGGTGACAAATAATTAATGAAGTGCTGGAATTCTGCAGACAACCTAAACCTGCATAAGTTAAAGTTGTAATTGAAGCATGTTTTAAGGTTTTTGGAATTTAACTTGTTCCATCTTCTCAATATACATTGTGCAACAACAAATTTGTTCTAAAGATGTATCTTACAACATTGACAGTTCTTGGCTCCTTGAATCTATGATCAAATGGGAAAGAACTTTTTCTGAGTTTTGTCTCATTGTGTGGCAGTGTGACATTCTTTATTTCAAACAGATTTCAGGAAACTATAATGAAAGAAAGAAACGAAACAGACTATAAAAGATATTTCTACTTATATGAAAAAAAACCTGCAAACACTGGTTAAGTGTGATTCTCAACACATTTCACCACACAGCAATGTTGAAAACTGGCAATCAACACAAAACATAATACTTATCACTCCATAATTAAAGGTTCAATGAATCATTTAAACCTAACTATGATTTAAGAATACTCTGTCTCTACTAAGCTGGATGTTTAGGCTCAGTTTCCATTCAGTTTAACCTTAACATATAAACCAAGTTATTTATTTATTGAGCTAATGCCTTAGATTGGACTTCTTAATTATAAGAAAGAAGATGTCAAAATACACTTCTTTCACATGACCCAACTACCCGCTACCTTCTCTGATAATTACCCACTCATTCTTCTTTCTTAAGCCTGATGCTGGCAACTTGACCATACTTCTGTCACCTAGCTACCTGACGAAGGAGCAGCGCTCTGAAAGCTTGTACTTTCAAACAAACCTGTTTGACTATAACCCGATTTTTAACGTGTTCACCGCGGTCCAATACCGGCACCTCCGCATCATCACCTCTAATCTTGATTAATGTTCTCCTTGCTGGTCACTCATCATCCTATTCTCATGTAACAATTTATCCAAAACTCAGTATCCTTTCTCTTTTCTACATTAAAACCGATTGGGCCTTTATCCTAACTGATTTCTCCTGTCTGCTTACTGTTTACCCTATTAAAATTTGCATTCTCAATACCACTTCAGATCCACCCTATTTCTACGAAAGTATTTCTATAACCTCTGACATTGTATTCCCTCCTACAGCCTTTGACCATGGGCCTTTGTGCATCTACTCTATTCTTCTTTTTGGCAACAGTCTTCAACTATCTTAGTACTTTTCTTTAAATTCCTACTCTAATAACCCCACCTTAAAAAAAAATTCCAAACCCATCCTTTGATTGAGTTTTGGGTCATGTCTGAGGTCTACCTCTTTCAGACAGAATCTCTGTTCTTTTACATGTTTTGTTTTCTTTTCCTTGGCAAATAGGCATTGAAAAAATATTCCAGTGCAAGATTGTACTACATTTGTTCATTACAGCTTGCCAAGATCATGTATGATTCACTACTGCAAATATAATGACTTATTATTAAACTAATATTAATTTATTATCCAGAATGTTGCTCTGCAGGTAATTCTGAGATCATCAAGACAAGAAAAAATGAAAGCAGAAATTTTTATCCTTCTGATAAGTGGTGAATTAATGATCACTATGATGGCACAGCAGCACCATTGCAGCCAGCTACAGCAGCCTCGGAATTTTAGTTCAGATTCAGAACATAATGCTGAAGCCATACTTGCACCAGAAGCACCAGAACCAGTCCCCGATATGCAAGCAATCTACACATTGACAGAAAAAAACAGGGAATTTGGTTTTAACCTCTACAGGAAAATAGCAAACCTACATGAAGACAATGTGTTCTTTTCACCTATTACCATCTCCACAATGTTTGCCATGATGTCCCTTGGTGCTAAACAAGTTACATCTGATGACATACTCCAAGTCTTGAACGTAAAAGATTTGATCAAAATGAACAACCCATACCTGTTGCACACATTGTTTCAGTGGCTTCACTGCAATGTTAGCAGCAACAAAGATCTCCTTATCTCAGAGGGAATTGCTTTGTTTGTACAAGATGACATTCATTTGAAACCAACATACATCAATGATGCTTCTTATTTTTATAATGCTGATATAATTCCTGTAGATTTTCAAGATGCAGCCAACGCCACAGATATCATTAATCAATATATCGACAATAGAACAAATGGAAAAATCAACAAGTTGCTTGATTCTGTGGATAGCAAAACCAAACTTCTTTTTACTAATTACATCTTATTCAAAGGTAAGAATTCAAAATTCATTCAAAAAGTAATATAAAATGCCTGGCCTATTATTTATAAATTATGAAGCTGGGTCAAAAATTCAAGTTAAGACATCATGAAAAGAACAGTGAATGGAAGAGTAAATTAATTACATGTGGCGGCTAGGTGGCACACAATGTGTCGATTATAGGGAGAAAGTAAGACTGAAGGAATTTGGTAGATTCAAAGTTTCTGTTCCAAAAACCATGGATTAATTTTATGAGGTTCAGTCACCCCGTCGTTCTTCCTTAGTCAAATTGAAACTAAAGATTAAATAGAGCATATTAAGTCTAGTTGGTGTGACAGTAGGATAAAAATGTATGCCCTTCAACATAAGAGTTTGCCAGTGAGCCTCTCAAAACTATTGATAACAAGATCATAGCAAATCCATTTAACTATGCCTGATCCTAATATCTTAAAACATTACCTAAAACAATGGTTAATCACAGTCTTGGAAATTTGGTATCCATAGCCTTTCCACAATTCCAGTGACATTTGTTCATTACAGCTTGCCAAGATCATGTATGATTAGCTACTGCAAATATAATGACTTATTATTAAACTAATTAGCATACAAAAATGCTTTCTTATTGCACCAGTGCACCAGAAAAGCCAATCTCTTAATGTTATGATGTGTCCCTTTGCTCCAGATTCTCTCACTAGTGGAAATAACATTGCTTTATGTGCTTACATCATTATAAATGCCCCAATTAATTATCCTTCAGCTTTGGAAACTCAAAGGAATAGAATGCTTTTTTTTTGCAACTTGTCTTCATAATTTAACCACCAAAGTTTCAGAATCATTTTGTTAAATCTGCAGAGTTCCTCTTTAAAACCATATATACTAGCTATGGTATCGTGCCCAAAACTGAATACAATGCTCCAGATGTGATGGAGAAATGGCCAAAATTCAGGCCAACTGAAGCATAACCACTTCTTTTTGTATGCCAATCTCTTTGAAATTAAAGCCAACACTCCTTTTGTCTCTTTTGATTTTTTTTTACCTGTGCACTAGCTTTTAATGATTTGTGCACCTGGACAAATACCTTTGTTCCTTCAGTTTCTATTCATCAAATAAGTTTGTCATATGCTTCATGGCTATTACAGTATGACCTGAACTTGTCTTCAATAGACTGATACAACTTATCATACTTACATTATTAGCTTGTTTTCATAGTTTTGTTCCTACCCCCTTTCTGCATATCCAGGTTTCTCTTTTTATTTGTATATTATTTTCTTCAGCTTAATATTGCCTTTTAGATCATGAGGACGTAGGAGAGAGTGAGGGGAGAGAAAAGATAAATTATTATGAAATGAAAACCGAGAAATTGGTGACTCTTACTGCTCCACCTACATAATACTCCGACCAACAATAGTCAGAGTACGAACGATTATCTATAAGTTAAAAATTTAAAAATGAGTAATTATAGATCTGCAATAATTGCTTATTTTTGTTCAGGGAAGTGGATGGCTCCCTTTGATCCAAATGGTACCAAGGATGGAATATTCTATATAAATGCATATACCAGAATCAAAGTACCAATGATGTTCAAAGAGGACACTTTTTTCTTAACACATGACAAGACACATTCTTGTATAATACTGAAGATTCCATACCAAGGAAATGCAAGTATGTTGGTGGTGATACCAAAAAATGGAGAATATCTACATGTGGAAGATGAGCTAACAACAGAATTATTAGCCAAGTGGATCAAAGCATTGAAACCTAAGTATGACTTTCAATTTTACAATCAAACAGTAATGGGTATGTCAAAATGCAATAGGTTACAACTGAGAAAAAGCGGCTATAGTGAGGCAAAGATTAACATACTGTTTTCAATGAAGTACTGTTCTTAATTACAGCTCATTCTTCATTATTGGACTTAGAATTTACTTTATGTATCTTTGACATATGTGGAGCCGGACAGAAGTCTGAGACAGATTTATAGACCTAAAAAAAGCCTTAAGCATTCTTGTTATCACTTGTAACTTAATTATATCATTTAAATTTAATTTAATTCCAATTAAAATATATACTTGTTTTAGTAAGATATTAGGATTTCTATGTTGAAATAATGATGAATAGTTAATAGCTTAAATGTGTTTTTTTTGGTAAATTGTGCATGTAGTTAACTCTACAGAAAAGTGGTTGGGTAAATATTCATGTAGACTGGATATTTTTACTGTATGTTCTGGACTCATGGCAATGCTTGCAGAATCACTTTAATTGTCTATCTCTTATCTGCTTTTCTGTGGGTAAGGAAAACTAAAACTAGAGGGCATTGGTTTAAGGTGAGAAAGGAAAGATTTAAACAGGACCTGAGGGGTGACTTTTTTAATGCAGGGGGCGGTGTGTATATAGAATGAACTGCCAGCAGAAGTAGTGGAAGATGGAAAAATTACAGCATTTAATAGGCATCTGTACGGTATATGAATAAGAAGAGTTTAGAGGGAAAAGAGCCAAATGCTGACAAATGGGACAAGGTCGGATTAGGATTAATGGTCAGTGTTGACAAATTGGAATGAAGGGTCTATTTCCGGGCTGTATGTCACTATGATTCTGCTGTAAAATTAATCACTACTAACCACCTTATGATTATTTTGCGCAAATAGCAATTACTGAGTCAGTTGAAAGGATTAAAACCTTTTATCCACAGTATGTAGGTTTAATAAGTTTCCTTCTCAGAAAAACTTATGTGAAATATTTTCAATTTCACATTCACATTTTACATTATGTCCCTAGTCCTAGATCCCCTAATCAGCAGAAAATGTTTATCTATATCTACCTGATTTTTCTCCCTTAGTAGCTTGAATACTTCAACTAAATTATTCTTTAATTTCTAAATTTCTGGAGATATATCTATAATGTGAAATTTCTCTTTCTAATTCAACTCTTGGAATCCAGGTATCATTCTAGTAAATCTACTCACTTCCTCTTGAAACAAATCCATCCTTCCTAAAGCAGAATACCCAGATTTTTAAAAATCTGCTTATTATCACTATTTAAAATATAAATACATTCAGATTCAGATCAATGTAACTTAAAAAACAAATGCAACTGAGTAACATTAAAAATAAAATCAAATTTAAGTATTTAATAGTAAAAAATAAAATTTAGTCAGGAAAAACTTCCTTTGTTGTCAATGAATTATCACATCATGGTATTTTTATGGCTCATTCCTTTTTAGTGCAATTCACGAAATTTTGAATCACTGCATGTCAAACTCCATTCTCTGGAAATGAGGAGTAAAAAGACAATATGTTTACATATCTTTTGTCAATGCTGGCTTGTGATCAGTTGCTGGAAGTGATCAAAATTACTTCAATTATTTTATTTTTCACTTCTCTATGTAAGAAAGTATCAGCTCCACTTGGCTCTTGTCCTCAACAATTTGACTGAAATCTGGAACCTGCCAGATGGCTGATTCAGATACTAATCTTCATCCTGTCGCTCGATGGCATAGCAATAATGGTTAACTGCTATGCTGCTTCGCTAATCTTTAAACCTAGATTAATTTTAAATTTTATTTTGAGAGTCATTGTCTTTTATTGAATCTACACAATTTAATGATAATTTAATGATAATGAAATACCTTCAACTTACTAACATAGTGCATGAGTAAGGTTAAAGTTAACACAGAATTCTCCTTACATTTTGCAAATAATGCATCCAGTTTCCAGTTCTGAAATTCTTTTCCGTAGAGTGATGGTTATTTCTGATTTTGCAGAGTCCCTACCGTTATAAAGGGAGCATGTTTTAATTGGCATAGCTGGCAGCAGAACATTTACCATTCTGATTCCATTTCCAGAGTGCATTCAACTATATATTATATACATATATATAAAGGGAAAGGTATTTCTTGAAAAGCAGACAAGCTTGATTGCTGAGTTTGCAGTATCTGAATAGATTGTAATCAAATCGAAGTTTCTTTTGTGAAAAATGGCATTGACACACCTTACTGTTCAGCATTGCATTTCTCACATTAGCTGTGCAAAAGGAAGCATGCCAGTTGGAGCTAAAGTGGGCAATAGAGTTGATGTATGGATAAGCCACGATTTAATTGAATACCAAACCAGGCTTTTGGGGGTAATGGGCTTCCTCTTGTTACTTTGTAAAGCCAATTGGAATAAAACAAACATTTTGTTCATTGAATATTTTCTACAATGAATCCATTTTTAAAAATGCAGAACATGCTATTAAGCACTCCATAATTGTCACAAATGTACAAGGAATTTTGCTTCACTAGTTTAGGCTGGATACAAATGAGACTCCACAAGCAAAGATTTTGCTCTAGGTCTCAATCATCTATTCTTCCCTCATGATTCCAACATAAAATATTAACGTGCTCTATTACATGACAATACATCTGAATAGCAATAACATTAAATGTTTTTGTTCTTAGTTTTCTGTTGCTTGTAAATCATGTTTATTTTCTTGTCCTAGGAAAATCGAATTATATTTTCCAAAATTTAAATTGAACAAGTCGTATGACATGGAAAGGAAGCTGAGACAATTGGGAATTATAACACCCTTCACAAACACTGCCAATTTTTCTGGAATCTCTTCATCTTACCATCTGAAGATTTCTAAGGTACATTTGTTCTGAAAATAGTCACTGAAACCATATCAATTTTTCTCCTGTTTGCTATGCTTATTTGAATATGGCAGGAGAAGGAGGAAGTAGCAACTGATTAATTTCATTTTGTTTATTTTTTCAGGTTATTCACAAAGCAACGATTGATGTGAATGAGAGAGGAACTGAAGCAGCAGCAGTAACCAGTGTTTCAGCAGTGCCTTATTCACTTCCAACTGTCATAAAAGTGGACCACCCTTTTGTTTTCATGATATATGAAGAAATAACAAACATGCTACTGTTTATAGGACGGGTGAAAGATCCCACCAAGAGTTAATGTTCTCGTGAGATTATTGTTTTTGAATTGATTGTTGTTTTGTAAGTTAGGCATTACAATAATGACTCTTGAAAGGATTAACAATATTTTAGACAATACTGTGTTGGCCTATAGCAGTACAGAACATAGAATAATCAATTTGATTCAATTTTTCAGATTTGGAAACTTTCAATAACTATGTTTAATATTTAAAAGCATTGAAATAAAAAAGTCCTTTTCTCAAAGATTGCTTTCACTTTATGCATGATGTTAATTTGTTTTCAATCAGAGGTCACTTTGCACTTTTGACTAACTGGCATAAATGTGTTTTCAGTTTCTCAAAAGTTCCACATTATCCTGAAACTTTGAAACTTAAAACATCCTCTTGGAGGTCACAGCAAAATTCAGTTGATGAAAGGGAACCACTGGTTTTCAAGAAACTCTATGGTACTCCTGAGCTTACGCTTGTCAGGTTATACATGATAGGCAGTAATTGCAGTTGATGCTAGCTGTAACACTTACTATTGAAGGACAATGAAAAGGCAATTCTGGTGCAGTGTAATTGATACACCTTGGGATGGGGGGGCAGAAAGATATGGACTATTTAGAAGAGTGGTTTTTAGACGCTGAATATGTGCCAATGGCATGCATTAAGGTAACAGTAGAGATATTGAAACATAAAGGAAAGGTACTACTCTCAAAACTAAATTGATATTTAATTCTCAAACTTAAAAGCAAGACATAAGACCACAAAAGCAACTAATGATACAATGCCTCTATAGAGGTTACACAGAATTTTCTCAGGCTGATTGCAATGTATATATTTAGAATGGCTTTATCCCTCCCAAGTTGGAAACTATTATTTTTCATAGCATGATCACTTTCACTCCTACTGACACTAAAATAACATACACTTCTGTACAATCAAAACTAAGGTTCAGAATAAAACGTATGATGGAGTGACTGATATGACGGATGACCTTTTAGTTAAGGTTAAAATTGAGACATTGGGGAATTACATCTGTGAAGTTGACCTCTGCTGTGTGCATTTTCTGCAGCAAACCATTCCTTACTATCCTAAGGTGTTGGGCAGGAGCATGTGCAACACTTAATCTTTTAACAAAACTGCAACCATTGTTTGTACATTATTTAGATACAAGACAGCAACCCTTTTGAGATTAATTTTGATTGCCAAAAATAGATAAATAGATTAAGGTCAGGTGGGAAGTTAAACTTTAAAAATCTTAAACCAATCCGTTTCCAACTTACCCACATCCAGGTTTAACAGAAGTGGGACAAGTGCCAAATGGAAGAGGGTTGGCTATTTATATATTGAAATAAGGCTGGCAGCCTGAAATGTTAACTGCCTAGCAGGTTTAACTACTACTGGACAAATCTGTGTGTCCTTGCGAAACATGGACTATTTTAGAGCAAAGTTATCACAGATCCTGAAAAGATTTCTCCAAACAAGGGGGCAATGTCTTGCCAATTTCTAATATGCTGTTGTCTTTCTAGAGTCTAGGGAAGACTGGGAAGATTATAACCAAACATCCTGCAATTTCCATTCTCATTTCCTTGAATACTCCTCATCCAGCTCTGGTATCTTGCTAACTTTAAGCATCAACAGTTTATCTGATAACTCCTCATCAGTTTTAAACTCTGTTATTGGTAGTTTTCTCCTCTGTGACCATGGCCTGGGGGGCATTTGACTCCTTGGTAAAGATAAATGCAAAATATTCTTTTAAAACTTCTGTCAGAACTCCTGTCTCCTTGGGTAAATCTTGTTGGTCCGTAATCGACCCTATTCCTTCTTTTGGCACCCTATTCTGTTTATGTGCCTATAGAAGATATCAAGACTCCCCAAATGTTATGTTAGTTACTAGCCTTTTAGGTTAGTTACTAGCTTTTTTTTTCTCATAGTCCTTCTTTATTTCTCTTGTAAGTTTTTTATTTTAACCTCTCCTCTGAATGTTTTGTATTCAGCTTTGTTCTCAATTTTATTTTCTACCAAACAGTCATCATGCCTACTTCTTTCTTCCTTATCTTAATTTCTATATTTTTTTTTCATCCAGGGACCTTGGGATTTGTCTGGGATACCAATGCCTTTTGAAACAATATGCTTGACTGTACCTGCTTTCTTTTTAGAAGTTAGTCCATTGTTCAGTTAGTTTCCACAAAACATTGATTTCCAGTCCATTTAGCCTCGTTTCATTTTCCCCTCATTTGAATTGGCTCTACCCCAAGTAAATTATTGTTATTTTGGATTGCACACTGTCCTTTTGTGCCACCTTCTTAAACCTTATGATACAATGATCACAGTATCCTGACAGTTGATCTACTTGGCCCACCTCATTTCCAAAAACAGGTCTAGGTACTGCCTCCTTTCTTATCTAACTGGACATATATTGCTATAGAAAATTCGCCTGACACAATCTAGGAATGCTAATCTCATACTGCTCTGTGCACTAACACTACCAGGATTCATATTTGAGAAATTAATGACCCCACTATAATAGCCCTAAAGCATTCACATCTCCCTGTAATTTCCCTACAAATTTGTTCCTCTACGTCCTTCCTACTGGTTCGTTTATAGACTACACCAAGCAACTTAATTGTATGCTTTTTTTTCCTCAGCTCTATCCAAACTTATTCTGTCCTTGGAGCCTCTGGGACTTCCTCTTTCTGCACCATAGCAGTGCTCTCCTTAATCAATACAATCACTCATCTTCTTTCTTTATTTCCGATCTTTTCTGAACACCTTCTACCCAGGAATACATAACACTCAGTCCTATCCTACACAAACAGTTCACCAAATCTCTGACACCCACACCGAAGATTAAGCCCCTTGCTCCAGCAAAAATGGGGTCTGTTTGAAATCTGCAGAGACCGCAATTACCTGCTGGATTTGGGGCTTCTCTCTTCAGAGAGTCATGCCCTCTCCCTCCTGTTCCTTTTCATGAATACAGGATTGTCAGAATTGGAGCAATCTGGGTTCTTCCAGCATTTCTCAAGGTCTGTGAAGGTCTTAGCTCCTGGTCAAGTAGGCATACATGCAGATTTTTAAAAAACTTAGTGATGCGTCTGGTTCTCGAAGGATCCACAGCAATATTTAAAAAGATTATTAGATCATGAAATAATAGAATGGCAGGATCAATTTTCTAACTATAATTGGCTAGGAGTATCACCTGTCCAAATGCTCTGGAATTCTCTTGCTAAACCAGTCCCTTTTTGGTTTTCAACCTTCCTCACCTCCTTTGATTCCCTGCTTAAAGTTCACCTCTTAGTTTTATGGGAAAATACGTGCAGTTTCAGGTGAGATATGGTGTTTTAATTTATTTAACGTTTTCTGTCTAGAAGTCATTGTTTGACAGGCTTGGCTTCAATTATACAGAGAATACTTGTGAGAAATCTGGAAGCTCATGCAGGGAGCTTACAGCTGCTACTTGGGGTCTAGATTAGAATGGTGCTGGAAAAGCACAGCAGTTCAGGCAGCATCCGAGGAGCAGTAAAATCGATGTTTCGGGTAAAAGCCCTTCATCAGGAATACAGGCAGAGAGCCTGAAGGGTGGAGAGATAAATGAGAGGAGGGTGGGTGTGGGGAGAAAGTAGCATAGAGTACAATAGATGAGTGGAGGAGGGGATGAAGGTGATAGGTCTTCAGGGCAGAGGAAATGACCTGGGAGTTGCAGTGGGAGAGGGACTCCTTGAGATTCTTGTAGAGAGAGGAGGAAAACTTCTTCAAGGCAGGCATCCTTGCAAGAGGATTCGCAGTAAGGTTAAAACTAACTAGGTAAAAACAATGACTGCAGATGCTGGAAACCAGAGTCGAGATGAGAGTGGTGCTGGAAACGTACAGCAGTTCAGGCAGCATTCAAGCAGTAAAATCGACGTTTCGGGCAAAAGCCCTTCATCAGGAATACAGGCAGAGAGCCTGAAGGGTGGAGAGATAAATGAGAGGAGGGTGGGTGGGGAGAGAAAGTAGCATAGAGTACAATAGGTGAGGGGGGGAGGGGATGAAGGCTGCTACTTGGAGTATTAGCTGGTGGGAGCAGTCTGATCCCCAACCCCTTTGTCTTTGAATGGGGTAATGGGGTTAACCCAAGCCAAGGTTTTAGACTGCATAGCTCAAGGATTAAGGATGTACTTACACCAGTATGCACATTTAACGCATTACGCTGCTTATAAATATTTCTGTAGTAAGACAGTAAAAGGAAGTATGTGACAAAGGGAATCAGCAGGAATCTCATCTGCTACTCTAGGACAAGGTCAAAAGTCACAGACACCAGGTTATAGCCCAAAATTTTATTTGAAATCTCAAGCTTTCAGAGCACTGTTCCTTTGTCAGGTGAAGGGACAGCACTCCAAAAGCTTGTGATTCCAAATAAACCTGTTGGGCTATAACCTAGTGTCATATGACTTTTGAACTTGCCCACACCAGTCCAACACCAGCACCTTCGCATCATGGCTAATTTAGGCCTACAGCAGAACCATAAATAAGATTGGTGAGTTACTGGTTCAAATTGCATTATGTACAGTCGGTGTTGCTATAACACAGCAGTTCCATTCTTATGCAATCCCATATTATAAGGAAATCATATAATAGAAGCACCATTTAAACCAAACGGGGCCAGAACTGTATTAGAACCAATACACGCTTTAAAACTTTGTGCTTTAGAAATAGTGTCCACATCAATCGTGTAATAGCGAATTCTGTGTGTTACAGCAGAACAACTGTAATCACGATGCTGTGGCGGAAACAGAGACCTGGCTCATGAAAGGGCAGGACTGGGTATCGAATATTCCTGGGCATAAAGTGTTCAAAAAGATAGGAAGGGAAGGAAAAAAGGTAGGATGATGGCATTGATTAAAGAGAACACTGAAGTGCTGGAGAAAGGAGATCCCAGAAGATTAAAGGACAGAATTTATTTGGCTAAGCAGACTTGGAGCCTAAGCATTTGCTCTGCCCAGAGTCTAGCAAATCTCCACTAAAAACTGTCAAAAAAAAGGCTCAGGATGGAATGTGAGCAGATAATAAGCCAAAGACCTGTCTTTGTGCAGAGCGTAATTGTTAATGATGTTGTGGAGCTATCCACTACAAGACACTGTTCCACTTGGCATTAAGCTGCAAGCAAAACAAACTGACCACTAAGCTGTGGGACAGCTCTTAGTCTTATTTGCATAGTGCTCTTTCAACTTTGATGTGCTCAATGGCCTTTCCTCATACCATTTTGTTTTGTTCTTAAACTACTGGACCATAAGTGAGAACTTGCCCTTAATAAATGAGAATAAGTGTGTTAGATATGTCAGTGATGTGCAATTTACATTTTTATGAGAGATAACAAACACAACAGCATTGCTGAATTTCTATTGAGAGTTTATAACTTAGTTAAGAATATGTAACATCCAACTGTAACAGAACTTGAGTTGACATTACCTGTTTAAAGTTTTTTACATAAAGCCAGGATTTTAGACTGCATAGCTCAATCTGATTAAGGCCATATTTACACCAGTATGCACATCTAATGCATAACACTGTTTATAAATATTTCTGTAGCAAGACGGTAGATTAGGTCTGTGACAAAGGAATTTATGCATATTAGCTTTAAAAAGAATCATGGACATGCTAAACAAAATAAACATTAAAATAATTAATTTCATTTTTATCTTATTAAAAAACAATACATTTGAATATCTTTTACATGCTTACAATGTAATTCTTGTGCAATTATACATGGTTATTTACAACATATGGCGAAACGAGAGGATAACACCTACTCTTGCAGAAAGTATCTCTTACATAAAGTCTTGTAGGTGGAAAATAGTAAAGTAAGATTCCAAATCAAATCAAGGAAATACAATACTCGGATCTGAAAATAACCAAAAAAGATAATACAATACATTGTATCTAAAAGTTTTACAATGAGAAGCTCAACTCAACACTGAAAATTTATAATAAATCCCTGGTTACCAGAAATTATTTAAAACTGCCATTAGATTGCGAACATGAGAAGACAGAACCAAACAGTAAAATGTACATACAGAAATGACTAAATATATTGGTAACATAGGACAATTGATAATACTGATATCCTGCATGACGTCAATGTTTGCAGTTTTTATACAGTATGCAAGCTTCATTAAAAAATTGTACATTTCAGAGCAATATAAATAAACACTTCAGATTTTTAAAGTAATTTGTTACATTCAGTTTAGAAGCCAGTACTTCTTGTACTATTGTTCAACACCAAGTGATTGCTAAAGGCCTCTTAAGAGCAATACAGGGCACAGACATCTGACACTCAATGCCAGTTAAATATTATACACAATCTTTTTGATGGGTGCCATACTGAGATTTTCATCACACCAATGAAAGAGCAAAATGACAACTAATGCCAACCAGTACTAATGAGAGTGAGAATAACTCAAAGGAGGTTTTGCACCATATTCATTTGGCACCCATGGTGGTATTTTGGATAAAATACAATCCACATTTGTCAACACTTAAAACAAAACCATATCTCCTGTATGTGTCATAGAGTCATAATTTGCCAAAATGTACTCAAATTGGAAAATTTGTTGCAAGAGGGTATGACATTCATCATGAGGTGTACTTTTGATCAGAAATATAGAAGTCACAAAGTACATTAGTTTAGTCAAATTTTAAAGATTTATTTTTTAAATTAGTACTCTTAGGGTGTAAGATTCTGAAGGAACGCTGTTTTAATATTTGACAGTTACTTCACTAAAACGTTTTCTCTAGCACAATGCAGCAAATCTCTACTCATGGGGATTATTTTTTGTTGAAAATCTACATCTTAAGTCCTTAATATCTGGTTTATTAATTTATTTCAAATAATGTGTTAGTGAAGAGTTTCAGTTTTCAAGAAGTGCATTAAAAACTAAAATGTCCCAGATCTGTAACTGGAGTCTGATTGTAGCTGGACTTCAATAAATTGGTCCCCAGGATCTCCCGATTTGCTTTAAAGATCACAATAAGTGGCCTCAAATTAAAGCATAATTTGCAGAGAGTCAGCATCTAAAACAGACTGCTGCATAATCAAGTTCAAGAACTAACTTTGGCTATGAATGAAAAGTTATCTTATAGTGTAAATGTTAATTGCAACACAAACTGACACTGAAGTTGACAATATCAACATTTACTCTGAGCTCTTTTTCATTGATTAAAAAAAAGTCCTGACAAACCACCACAAAAAGTCTCTTAAATAAAAATGAGTTGTACTGTATTGCTCAAATATAAATTAAGCTGGATTTGTGAATTTAATCACTGAGCATGGATGAAATAAAATTGTATCATTTCACTTCTTCAATTAACTTGGGTTTGCTGGGCCTACATTTGGAAGCTTGCTTCTTAGTTCAATCACTTTTGTTAAATTTCTAATATTTTAACTTGAACCTGTATTTCATCCTGGTTAACAACTCAGTTACAGTTTGGCATCAACTTTGGCATTTTAACATGGTCATTTGCTATTGTTCAGAGGGAGGAGTTAAGCACTCCATTTATGCTTCAAATTTAGCAAAAGTTTGAAGAATTTAATAATTTACAACACAACTTTGCAAAGGTATTGGGTCAGCCGGTCAGTCATTATAGATAAATGAATGATGTTTAAAATCCATAAGCAACCGAGTTTGTTACCAGTTACCATCCACAGCAAAATTGCGATCCCGAATATGCCTGGGAATCTAGTTACATCATTATGCCAAACTCCACACACTTCAGTTTCTTACAAGCAAGAAATAGTCAACTTAAGTGTGCTGAGATAAACTTACATTTTAAATTTCTTTGTACATACCCAACAGGGTACTTGGAGGTATTTGTGGTAGTAGCTGCTGAAAGCTCTGCAATGCTTTCTTTAATGAATTGTGATCACTGTATAGCAAACAAGGATGTATGCAGTAATATTTATACAATAGCTGACATGAAAAATAAAATATGGGAATAAATTGCTTTTGTGAAACCCACAGTCTTAGCTTCAAATCTGAGTGCTTTCTCTTCAGGACTAGGTAGTCAGGGAAATCCGTGTAGTTCCTCGCAGCTTCAAAATCATGTGAACCCTCCTGAAACTTGCCCTTAAGGAAGTCACTGATATGCTTTATAAAATGTCTTTCGTGGAGTGCTTTCCAGATTGTTAAGGATTTGATTTTCTGCTTTTCCTTCAAAAAAAAGAGATAATTTGCTTAAGTAAATAGTTAATGAAGGTTGCTCATGTTGTCCCCCTGTACAAGAAGGGTAGTAGGGATATTCCGGGTAACTACAGACCAGTGAGCCTGATGTCGATGGTGGGAAAGTTGCTGGAGAAGCTACTGAGGGATAGGATCTATTTATATTTAGAAAAGAATGAGCTTGTCAGTGATAGGCAACATGGTTTTGTGCGGGGGAGATCGTGCCTTACCAACTTAATAGAGTTCTTTGAGGAAGTGACCAAGTTGATAGATAAAGGAAGGGATGTTGATGTCATATACATGGACTTTAGTAAGGCGTTTGATAAGGTTCCCCATGGTAGACTAATGGAGAAAGTGAAGTCATATGGTGTGCAGGGTGTTCTAGCTAGGTGGATAAAGAACTGGTTGAGCAACAGGAGACAGAGAGTAGTAGTTGAAGGGAGTTTCTCAAAATGGAGAAAGGTGACCAGTGGTGTTCCACAGGGGTCAGTATTGGGGCCACTGTTGTTTGTAATAATCATAAATGATCTGGAAGAGGGCACTGTTGTTTGCAGATGACACGAAGATTGGTGGAGTAGCAGAAAGCATAAGGGACTATCAGAGTATACAGGAGGATATAGATAGACTGGAGAGTTAGGCGGAAAAGTGGCAGATGGTTTTCAATCCAGACAAATGTCAGGTGATGCATTTAGGCAAGTCTAATTCTAGAGTGAATTATACAATGAACGGAAGAGCCTTGGGAAAAGTTGATGGGCAGAGAGATCTGGGAGTGCAGGTCTATTGTACCCTGAAGGTTGCTGCACAGGTAAATAGAGTGCTCAGGAAGGCATATTGTATGCTTGCCTTCATTGGACGGGATATCGAGTATAAGAGCTGGCAAGTCATGTTAAAATTGTACAAGACATTAGTTCGGCCGCATCTAAATACTGTGTACAGTTCTGGTCGCCACATTACCAGAAGGATGTGGATGCTTTGGAGAGGGTGCAGAGAAGGTTTACGAGGATGTTGCCTGGTATGGAAGGTGCTAGTTATGAAGAAAGGTTGAGTAGGTTACATTTATTTTCATTAGAAAAAAAGAGATTGAGGGGGGACCTGATTGAGGTTTACAAAATCATGAAGGGTATAGACAGGGTGAATAGAGACAAGCTTTTTCCCAGGGCGAAGGATTCAATAATGAAAGGTCACACTTTCAAGGTGAGAGGTGGAAAGTTTAACGGGAATGCACGCGGCAAGTACTTCACACAGAGGGTGGTAGGCGTTTGGAATGCGTTGCCAGCAGCGATGGTAGAGGCAGGCACGGTAGATTCATTTAAGATGTGTCTGGATAAATGCATGAGTTGATGGGCAGTAGATGGATACAGATGCTTAGGAATTGCCTGACAGGTTTAGACAGTACATTTGGATCGGCTCAGGCTTGGAGGATGGAAGGGCTAGTTCCTGGGCTGTAAATTTTCTTTGTTCTTTCTTTGTTCTATCAGTATTATTCCATAGAATGTGTTCTGCTATAATAATAAGAGGGATTGATAAATAGTTCTAGTTTTTTTTGTTAATAAGTTTGGTGACATTTGATTATTCTTATGCCTATATTAAACTCAAGATTCTCCTTAAATCATTGGGATATTACAGTTGCCACAAAATGCATTGTGCGTTGTGACATTGAATGCTATAGGCATAGGTTTCTCATAACTGCCACAAATCTCAACCTCACCAACTGATCTTTTTAATGGAGTTGCAGGTGGACCAAGGCAGAGTGCAACTGGGGTTGCACTATGCAGAAACCCCAGCTCAGATGCTTCCTACGAGGCAGTTCCATTAAGGTAAGTTGATCAGCAGAGACACACATTATGTAGCCACATTGCCCTCTGCATTTTAAACAGCTGTGAGGAAGGATGATTTTTTGACCATGATGATCAGCATTAGGTGATAATCAGAGGGAGCCCTGGGATAAAAAGTATTAAGCACAGGTGGTGTTTATTTGATTGAATTTTGCTTTAAAGGAATATTTTTTTGATTGAGCAGATAAGTGCCCTCCTCCTTCTCTGGCCCATACCATTGTAACTCGCTGAGGCATACTGGGATGTCTACCTCCCATATGTAAATGATCACAGGATCTCAGAGGCAGATGGAGAACTTTGCCTTTTCGAGCTGTGCGTTAAACAAATGAGAAGGATGAACGGTTGGAGCAGGTAGCCTAGCCCAAATTTGACGCTTAGCCAGCAATCACATCATTTATTTAGCTGCTATGACTTAACTCCCTTTTCAGATCAAGTGGCAGGTCAGATGACTGAAAAGCATAAAGAATAGTGAAGAATGACTAAAAGATCATTCAGGAGAAAGAAATTAAAGTTTGACAGGAAGCTAACTAGAAAAGTAAAAACAGTCAGCAATTTCCACAAGTATATAAAAAGGAAGAAAGTAAATCAAGTCAGAAAGAGAGCGAGAGAGAGAAAATGGAGTTAATAATCATGGAATGGTACGTAATGAAGAAGGATTGATAACTGGTCTTGTAGTTAAGGATCCTCTTGGAAGGAGTGACCACAATGTGCTAGAGTTTCATATTCGGATTGGAAAAGTGAAGACAGAGTTGCATACAAGGGGTTTACTGTTGGGCAAAGACAATTATATAGGCTGAGAAAGGAGTTGGCTCGAGTGGACTGGGCAAAAATTTTTAAGGGCAGGACAGTTGAAGAACAGTGGTAAATGCTTAGGGAGATACTAAATACCTCTCAATTAAAATATATTCCTGACAGGAAGAGGAATTGTAAAAAGGTTAAAAATCATCCACGGTTTAATATGGAAATCAAGGATAACAGATAGGCAAAGACTAGGGTATATCATACTGCAAAAGTTAGTGGCACTCTGGAGGATTGGGAGAACTTTAAATGTCAGCAAAGGATTACTAAAAACAAAATCAAAAGAGTTAAGATTAATGATGAAAGGAAACTAGCAGAAAACATAAGCACTGATATCAAAAGCTTCTACAAAAAGGAAGCAAATAGTGAAAGCAAATGTTGGCCCTTCAGAGGATGAAAACGGTGAGGTAATAAATGGGAAACTCAGAAATGGCAGAGGCACTAAACCAATATGTTGTCTCTCTTTTCTCAGAGGAAGATAATTTCTTCTCCTTAACAAAACAGCTTCTACAGAGAAATTTGATGAAATTGCTATAACTAGGGAAAAGGTATTAAGTAAACTGATGGGATTAAAGGCAGGTACGCCTGATGGCTTGCATCCTAGCATATTAAAGGAGGTGGTAGCACAGATAGTGGATGCATTAGTTATGATATTCCAAAATTCTCTGGATTCTGGAAAGGTACCAGTGGACTGGAAACATGCTAATGTGACACCCTTATTCAAAAACAAAGATGGGCACAAAATGAGAAACTACAGACCAGTTAGTTTGCTTGACCTCTATGGTAAGAAAATTGCTGGAGTCAATGGGTGGGTTGCGCTTCGGCAGGTCGGTGTGGACTTGTTGGGCCGAAGGGCCTGTTTCCACACTGTAAGTAATCTAAACTAATCTAATCTAATCATAAAGGATGACATAACTAAACACTTGGAAAAACGAAGCTTAATTCACAAGTATCAGCACAGTTTCATGAAGGACAAGTCATGCTTGACAAATTTGGAGTTCTTTGAGGATGTAACCAGCAAGGTAGATAATGGATATCTGATGGGTGTGGTATATCTAAACTTCCAAAAGGCATTTGACAAGGTGCCACTTAAAAGACTGATCTAGAAAGTTAGATTCCATGGGGTTAAAGATAGAGTATTGGTTTAGATAGAGGATTGGCTAACTGACAGAAAGCAGAGAACGAGGATAAATAGGTCCTTCTCTAACTATTGGGGTGTCACAGGGTTCAGTTCTCAGACCTCAACTATTTACAATCTACATAAATGATCTGCAAGCAGGGACAGAGTGCAATATAGCAAACTTTGCAGGTGTTACTTAAATAAGTAGGAAATGAGGACATAAACAGTTTACAGATGGATATTGACAGGCTAGGAGAATGGGAGCCAGAATCTGGCAGGTGGGGTTTAATGTGGGTAAGTGCAAGGTTATCCATTTAGCTGGAAAATAAAAGGGCAAGTTATTATTTTAAAATGAGAAACACACTCAAATGTGCATCAGTACAGAAGGATATGGGCATCTTTGTGCTTGAATTGCAGAAAGTGCGTATGCAGGTGCAGCATTATAACAAGAAAGCAAATGAAATCCTGGTACTTATTGCAAAAGAATTGAATTAAAGAAGTAAACAAGTGTTGTGCCAATTATCTAAGACGTTAGTGAGACCACGCCTGGAGTTTTGACCTCCTTACTAGACAAAAGATGTGGTGGCACTGGGGGTAGTTCAGAGGAGATTCACCAGGTTGAGGTGGGTGTGTGTATGGAATGAGCTGCCAGAGGAAGTGGTGGAGGCTGGTCCAATTACAACATTTAAAAGGCATCTGGATGGGTATATGATTAGGAAGGGGTTACAGCGATATGGGCTGGGTGCTGGCAAATGAGGCTAGATTAATTTAGAATTTCTGGTTGACATTGACAAGTTGGACTGAAGGGTCGGTTGCCATGCTGTACATCTCCAAGACATTGTGATTCTATAATTCCAGGGATGAAAGCGCTGCCATACGAGGAGCGGTTGAATAGCTTGGGCTTGTCATCGCTGGAGTTCTGAAGAATGAGGGTGGATCTGACTGAGGATTTTTTTTCATTCATGGGATGTAGGCATCGCTGGCCAGGCCAGCATTTATTACCTATCCCTAATTACCCAGAAGGCAGTTAAGTGTCAACCACATTGCTGTGAGTCTGGGGTCACTTGTAGGCCAGACAAGTAAGGGTGACTGTTTCCTTTCCTTATGGGCATTAGTGAATTAGATGAAAAGTGGGATAAAGGGCTATGGGGAGCAGGCAGGAGATGGCGGATCAGGCTTGAGGGTCTGAATTGCCTATGGCAGCTCTTAAGTCCTATGCTCCTAGTGGTAGAAAATATGGAAATGGTGGATGAAATGAACAAATATTTTTCCTGTCTTCACCACAGGGATAGAAAAAAACCCAGTAACGGTTCTAAGTCAGGAGGTGGAATGGAGAGAGGAATTTAGTGAAATTACAGTCACAAGGGAAGTGGTACTAAGCAAGTTGATGGAGCTGTGGTCTGGGCTGACACATCTTCATATCCAGATAGACTATCCTATCTTTTATCCTAGGTTGATAAAAGAGGTTGCTTTTTGAGGAAACAGATGTGTTGGTTAATTTTCCAAAATTTACTGGCTATAAAGGTTCCATCAGACTGCAAAGTAGCAAATATAACTCTTCCAACCAATAAGGCAGGGATGCAGAAGTTAGGAAAATGGTGCGGATGGAGTTAAATCAACGATTAAAGAAGTATAGTTGGGTACCTAGAAAAACTCTAAGTCATTGGGAAAGGTCAGCATGGTTTTGTAAAAAGAAAATTATGTTCAATTTGTTGAAGCTCTTTGAAGCAGTTACTCACGCTGTGGATGAGAAGAACCCACTGACTTATTTGGATCCAGAAGGTATTTGCTTAAAAATGTGTTGCTGGAAAAGCGCAGCATCAAAGGAACAGGAGAATCGACGTTTCGGGCATAAGCCCTTCTTCAGGAATGGGGAGGATGTGCCAAGCAGGCTAAGATAAAAGGTAGGGAGGAGGGACTTGGGGGAGGGGCGTTGGGAATACGATAGGTGGAAGGAGGTTAAGGTGCGGGTGATAGGCCGGAGAGGGGGTGGGGGCGGAGAGGTCGGGAAGAAGATTGCAGGTCAAAAAGGCGGT
>NC_057719.1:24042432-24044572 GCF_004010195.1 Chiloscyllium plagiosum
ACGTCTGAGGGGAAATTGCGGTCTTTGAAGAAGGAGGCCATCTGGGTCGTTCGGTATTGGAATTGGTCCTCCTGGGAGCAGATGCGGCAAAGGCGAAGGAATTGGGAATATGGGATGGCGTTTTTACAGGGGGCAGGGTGGGAGGAGGTGTAATCTAGGTAGCTGGGGGAGTCAGTCGGTTTATAGTAAACGTCCGTGTTGATTCGGTCATCCGAGATAAAAATGAAGAGGTCTAGGAAGGGAAGGGAGGAGTCTGAGATGGTCCAGATAAATTTGAGGTCGGGGTGGAAGGTGTTAGTAAAGTGGATGAATGCCCTCCACCTCCTCCATGAGTTTGACTTCCCCGGTCCCCAACGCCTTATCTTACACATCTCCTTCCAGAAGGTATCTGCCAAAGTACCATATGAAAGGTTATAAAAGGGCAGAGCAGTAGCTTATTGTAGAGGCGATAACATATTAGCATTGATAGAAGATTGGTCGAAAAGAGAAGGGAGCAAAAACAGGTCTTTTTCTGGTTGGCAGGATGTCGAGTTCTGCAGGGGTTGTGCTGAGGCCTTAATTTTTAATAATTTATATCAACTTGTTAGATGAGTGGAATGTAGGCATGGGAGCTAAATTTGCAGAATACGCAATAGGTAGGAAAGTATGCTGTGAAGAGGAAGAATGCACACGTTTGAGTGAATGGGCAAAAAAAACTTGCAAATGGAGTATAACATGGGAAAATGTGAAGTTGTTCACTTCAATGGGAAGAATAAAAAAGGTGAGTACTTAAATGAAGAGTGATGGCACAATTCTGAGGTGTGGAGGGATCTAGGTGTTCTAGTGCAAAAGTCACAAAAATAAAGCACATAGGTACAGCTAGCGATTAAGTCAGTTAATATTCTTCACTATGGAAAGAATTGAACATAAACTTAAAGTTGTTATGTTTCATTTATACAGAACACTGGTGAGATTACATTTTAAATACTGTGTGGACATTTGGTCTGCTTATTTAAAGGGGAAAAGATTTACCAGATTGATACGGGGACTGAGGAATTTGTCTTGTGAGAAAAACTTGGAGAGATTGGAATTCTGAAAAACGAGAGGTGACTTGATTGAAGCATATAAGATCCTGAGCGATCTTGACAAATTGGTTATGAAAAAGGATTTTGCCTTTTGTCAGTGAGTCCAGAACTAGGACTGTTCATTTAAAATTTAGAAGTCACCCTTCTAGGACAACAATGAGCAGATTTTTTTCTCAGCATATTGTGAGATTTTGGAACTCTGTTTCAGAAGGCAGTAGAGGTGGGATCATTGAATATTTTTAAAGGTGAAGGTAAATAACTTTTGGCTTAATTAAAATGTTTTTACATTTCTATCACTAATCTCTGGTAGAAAGTGCAAACAGGTGACTGAATCAGTATTATAAACTACACTAAGTCAGAATCCTGTGCTGTTGATAGGGAGGGAGGGCACAAGATTATATCCAAGGACTGAAACATTTGGCTTATATGAAAATTACTATTTTGGGTAAAGACTGTACAAAACAGTTGACAGTTATGAAGCAATTACAATCAAAGTTGTGGCAACTTCAGGAAAGTTGGGCAAGGTAAGTGAATGGAAGCATGTTTATTAAAAAAATCTTATTTATTGGCCTTGCAAGCCAAAGAACAAATTTACATGCATGGACTTACAAGTTAAACTTCTTTGGAAGAGTATCTTTACTCCCGTTTGTTTTGTGTTCATTGGAGTTCGTTGAATAAAAACGAGAAGAACAAGTTGGCAGGCTGGCAGTCCCTCCAGAACTTGAAGAATGACTCTGAAGCATCCCATCTAAAGTGAAGTATAACATATTAGGACATTTGTATACGCAATGGGGCACTGTTACCATTTGCTTTTTTTTCTGTTGACAATCTTATAAAATTGACATGTTGCAGGCAGAATGTAATTTTACAATACACGAACAAAAACGTTATTTTGTTTACATAATCAAGTATTTGTATTTCCCAGTGCATACTTCTAGCTATTAATATATGACATAAATATAACAATTCATTGGTACAACCAGAATCTATTTGCAATCATCACTTTTGTAAGTACTCTCACACACACCACCCATGCCCTCCACCTGCTCCATGATTTTCGCTTCCCTGGTCCCCAA